>NC_086097.1:217073963-217173963 GCF_963921235.1 Mobula hypostoma | reverse complement strand
GGTCTCGAACTAGCATCAAGGTCAAGGTCGATGAAGCAGGAGTGCTCCCTCTCTTCCGGCTCTGCAGAATGGACAACCTACAGTAGGTACATAGAAACACAGAAGGTGCCACCAACACATCTATGGGGAGGATAGGTCAACACACATCAGTGTCCTCTCCCAGAACAGCATTCACAGCATCAAAGTTCGAAGTAAGTTTATTATCGAAGTATATAGATGTCACCATACACAACCCTAAGATCCATTTCCTTGCAGGCATACACAGTAATCCAAGAAACACAATAGAATCAATGAAAGACTGCACTCAGCAGAACGGACAAACAACCAATGCATAAAGGACAGCGAACTGTGCAAATATGAAATAGAGAAAAGTAATAAATAAATAAGAATTAAATATCAAAAGCATGAGGTAAAGCATCCAGGAAAGTGAATCCATCAGTTGTGGGAACGGTTCAGTGATGGGGCGAGTGAAGTTGAGTAAGTTATCCTCTGTGGTTCAGGAACTTGATGGTTGAGGAGTAATAACTGTCCCCAAATCTATTGGTGTCAGTCCCGAGGCTTCTGTACCATCTTCCTGATGGCAGCAGTGAGGAAAGGACATGAGTTGTGTGGTGGGGGGTCTTGATAATGGATGCTGCTTTCCTGCTACACCCTCTGCAGGTTGGACGCTGGACTCACAAAATGAGAATTCCATTCTAAGCTTTGCTATGGTACAAGACTTTGAGGAGGACAAATAAAACTCATCAAGTATGTTCCCATAGCTTCCTTGAAGAAATTGTAAGGCACTCAGTGACTCAAAGAATCCCTGGTCGAGGGCCATTCAGATTAGAGAAGTAGTAGAGGGAAGGCACCAAGTACTTCAAGCCGCTACCATGGGTCATTTATTAATGGGAGGAGCCCTAACTTTCCATACAACTCACCCTCGTCCATCAAGGATCAACAGTCTGACTTGTGGCGGACTACGTACCCATTAAACATCTCAGAACGCACATTGGGAGCAAGACATCCTCAATCACAAAGGAGCAAAGTTGTGATAAGGAAAGAAGAAGAGAGAACTTTTTTGGCAATGTTCTTTGCACACCAAATGGGCATTTTAATAATACACTGGACAATTTTCTACAGATTAGATTTCATCTTAAGCGCGATTAAAAAGAACACTGTATTGTTAGAAGTACTATTTTTAGAATGAGATAATGGACTGGAACTTGTTGGAAAAATCTGGCATTTCCTGGCAAACTGCTGGCATTGCCTTATGTAAGTATTAGGAAGTTTGGTGCTCCCACAAAACTGTTAAATTCTGAACTTGTTGGCTGAGTTCCATCGGTGATTTCTGATTATTCTCGGCTTTTGGACTCACGTGGAGCATGACCTTGCTGCAATATACCAGCAATTACATAAGGGAATCTGTGGGCTAAACCTGCACTAATAGAGAACTTCACAGGAAAGGTGAGCTAGTTCATTTGAATGGAGACCAAGGGAAGGAAGGTCAACACAATGAATATTACATTTTTGGAATTATTTCAATATTTAATGTTATTTAAGCAGTTTTTTGGAACTGTCAAGATTATTTTCAGCTATTTTGTGAGCAGTTTCTCTTCTGGCCCACCTATTGTGTTCTCAAGAACAGCAGTCCCAATGATGGGTCTCAGCCTGAAATATCGACTGCTTATTCTCTTCCATAGATGCTACCTGATTTGCTGGCTTCCTCCAGCATTTTGTGTGTGTTACTCTCTGTGTTCTCAGAGACTTGTCCCTACATGTAACCTTGCTATTTAGGATAAGAGTGGCAATTACTAAAATGGCATCATTAGGGAACCTGCAACAGCTAAGTCTGTATTTTCTCTGTATGTCACCAGTAGTTACAGCATCTTGTCACTGATGAGGACACATTGCTTGCACTGTTTCCTGCAAGGCGGCATCGCTGGATCACCTTTGGCAGCTTTGATCCTTCCGGTTGTGCAAGCTATGTTAAGGTTGATCGAACATATTGATAGAGCGTTGCCAAGTACACTTATTGCTCTGGTTCATGGAGATGGTAGTTACCTTATTTACTACGCAGGACAGTGTGTGACATCCAGTGGGCATGACTCACTGTGGAACTGAATCGGAGAAGCGAATCCACAGCTACTAGTAACTATCTCAGATGTTAGCACTGCAGCAATGTAATAGGGATAATAGACGCTGCCACTGGAAGGTCATAGTTACTTCCAATCTTGTCAGTTGAACATGCCATGGTATAATCCAGGAAACGCAGGTAAATTCTCTGGACATCTTGCTAATATTTAACTGTACAGAAGGCAGAAAAATATCCTTTGTAGGATTATACCGCACATCATCCATGCCAACCATGAAGCCTACATTAATGCAATTGATTTGTATTAGGCCTGTAAACTTCTGTATCTCACTTTATTACCTCCTCTGTCAGCCATTCCAGATAAACGCCACCACACAGGTCTTTAAATTTCTCCCCTCTCACCTTAAACTGTAACCTCTAGTTCTAAACTGCCCTGCCAGGGGAAAAAGGTTTATAATTTTCTCTCTTATATAAATGCCAAGAGAATTAGGTTTTAGCAACAGAACAGAGTACACTACAAACATGACAAATGGAAATTACTTAAACTTAAATTAGCATATTAATTATACATGACTTGCACAACAAAATAAACTAAAATAGACATAATGACACCAGTGCAATCTGAGGGAAACATAGCTTGAAGTGGAATTGGGGATTTTTGGTTGGGTTCAGGACCTGATGGAAGTGAAGAAGCAGGTATTCTTGAAAGCTAAAGTGTGGGTTTTCAAACTGCTGGTGCCAACAATGAAAAGAGGGCACGGCCCGGATGGTAGCAGTCTTTAATGAAGGATGGCATCTTGTGTGCATATTGGCTGTATATTTTCTTTGGGTGTACTTTGCCTGACATGCTTTCAAACCTCCCAAGATTTTTTCAGCTTTTAATATAAAGTTTACAGTGCTGCCTCAACATATTTATTGATACTTTGCTTCATCTATAGCTACATAATCTAGAAATTAAAGGCATGATATCTGTAACAAAGTACCTCACTATTATAATAGATATTATTTTATGGCTTTAGAAAAAGTACCAAACCTACAAATCTCTTTAGTAATAGTTATAGCCTGAGTTTTAATAAATCAAAGAAACAATTTAAACTTTGCCAGGTTCATGTACTCAGGCTGTAAGTTATCCAGAACAAAGGTGTTTTCTACTATTATGACTTTAATAAGAACTTAAAATATTTTGCTTGTAGATTACAGATTTCTGCTTTCAGCCCATCTCCCATTTTGAACAAAGGAGCTAAATTTGCTATTCTTCAAAATAATTGGATCTTTGCTGAATATAGGGAATTTTGAAAAAATTAAGACCCATATATCAACTGTCTCACTAGCCACTTCTTTTAAGACCCTTGCTTGAAATGAAACAAGATTCAGAACTTGTTCTGGAGACCACAGCTTCAACAGCTGGTTCTGTACCACTTCCCCAATGAATGCAAATTCCTCCATCCCTTTCAATTCACAAACTATTTCTGGGATGTTACTTGTACCTTGTATAGTAATGGCTGATATGAAATAGCTGCATTGTTTCAGGTGGCCTACAATTAATAACAATTGGCACATTACCACACCAACCTGATGGTGTATTCAAACCTAACATTATGAAATTGCACAAAAGCAATCTGTACACATTTTTTAATGTGCAATGTTAACTTTCAATGCACAATTTTAACTTTCAATGCATTGTTAGTTTCCCATTCAATCTACAGCAGCCTAATTTCCAAGTTATTCCAAATGGCTAGTTTCTAAAAGCATCCTCACCCCATCGTTAAGTCACCTTTTGAAGCACCTTCAATAATTCCAAAAGACTGGAGTAGGGTAAATACTGAAAGGCTTTTATTTGCAGTAAAACATGACCTCCATGCTGAGTGTCTGCCCCTGGACTAAGGGGGAGGAGCAGGGTGAAATCGCCTTTATTCAGGGACTGTGGGAGGAGCCACAGGGGCAGTCAGCAGAGGGTCGTGTCCAGACAGTTAACCCAGTTACAACGTGTATATATATGGTTTACCACACCTTCATTGTCAATGGTGTTTTGAATTTGAGCCTTGGCCCTTCACATTAAGTCCTGAATATAATGAAGGCTGCACTGTGAACTGGAACAATATTTCTTGTACTTTATGATAAAAGTACTCCTGTTGATAAGGAGAATTCCCAAGTAATATACAATATCATCTCGCTGCACAGAAAGATACAACTCAAAAAAAGTCCATGTATTGAATTCAACTGAGTTCTGTTAAGCCACTATTCTTTGGCAGTCATGCTAACTTTTGCAGCATTGTACTACTATTCAATAAGTGTTTGTGTTTTAGATAAATTTTTTAAAAAAGGTAATAATAGAGTTTTGCTGATATTTTTTTAAAATCCATTAAAGGATAAAAAAAACTCTTAACCTTGAGCTTTATGGTGAAGATGTGACAAATATGGGTCATATATTTGCTTTATTCAAAATGATATGGATCCCTTGGAGTTTAGAAGAATGAAGGTTGACCTTATTGAAACATGTCAAATTCTCAGGGGATTTGACAGGGTGGATGTTGAGATGTTTTAATTAGTGGGAAAGTCACAAACAAGGGGCTGCAAAATAAGGGGATGGTCCTTTAATATTAAGGTGGCAAGAAATTTCTTCTCTCAGATGGTAGCGAATCTCTGGAATTTTGATTAAGATGTGCACTTTAGAAACAGGAGCCTGTAATTTAACAACTTCCTCACTCACAATATAGTTTCTGTTATAAACTGAAATCTTCCATGGGGGTATTTATCTATGCGGCTGGGAAATCTTCAAGTGCATTGACTCCATTCCCATTTGGACTGGTATGACGTGAAGGGCTAGAGGCTTGTGCATTCAGGGATTAAAATACCAAAACCGATTGAATTCAGGTAATTCCCTTGGTGCACAGAATGGATTTTCTTTAATGATTACCTGCTTTGGAAGATCAGATGTAATGCATTAATAGATTTAAGTGGGTATTACTGTCACCAAGTGGGTAATTAGTATGAGTAAGAATCAAAACACAAGTAGGTAAAGGTTTTTTTTCCCAGACTGCTCCCTCATCAATGGGAATTTCATTAGTTTTAATATGGAATATAGAGTATAATTAACTGCATAAGCTGAAGTTAATTTGCCTTTCTTCATGTTACTGTTTTAATTAGCAAAATAGAATGAAATAAAAAGAAAAGAGGGCAATGAATACAAAGAGCTAAAGACTCAAAGAAAACATTATCCGAGGGGGAAAAGCTGCAAAAGAATGAACAACTAAACCCAACAGGGATTGATTGACAGGTAACAGTTCATGAGAAGGTGAGTTTAAGAAACATCAGGCAGTTTGGGTAGAATTGATGAAATTTGCTCAACTGAAGGAAGATAGGATCTCAGAATGGGATTGCACAGCCCCACAAGAAGAGTTCATGGATATTATGTAAAAATTCTGTGTGTGGGGGCGGGGGGGAGAATCTCCCAGAGGTCTGACAGATAGCTAACACAGTAACTCAAAGCATTAAGTCTGTGAAAATAAAGAGATAGGGACTGATACCAAAAAATTGATTTCCATTTCGTTAGGAAAGGATATATGCTGTAAATACTGAAAAATGAAATTGATGGCCATATTAAAACTTTTATTCACATCAGTGGTGGCTGATTTTGAACTTGTTGGTTGGTGAAATCTCTGATCTTGCTCTGGGCGAGCTGAACAGCAAACAGAATGGGACACAGCAGCTTCCATCAGATCCAACAGGAGGTGGTGAGAGAGACGGTGGGATGTGGGTCGTCTGTCAGCACACGGAGCAGTTGCTGCCAGCCCCCAGCAACAGCTCACACTCAGCATGCCGCCCTGACTTTCACATCTCAGCGATGAGCAGACACACACTTGCTTCAGCCTACCCAACACCAGCCCTCGCGGGCAGCACTTCTACACTGAACTATGGGCAGCTTACTGAAAGGAGGGGAGTACCAGTGGAAGGCAGGGATTCGTGCTAGTTTCTAGCACAGTAGTGCTGCCGGTATCACATTGCTGTAGAGATATACTGTATATAATGCTATAATGACCACACTTAGCCTTGCTTTCATGAGCACTCTTGTTCTTGTAACCTCATTCTGAGCACTAAACCAGTGTAATAGGTAAATTTGAATCCAGGAACAGCATTTATTGAAGCGTTATATAAATTGTTTTGCATGAATCAGTTTAACTTGAAACTGTCCAACTAGGGGTCTATCTGTGTATTCTTATAGGAAAAAATGAGATATAACAATGCTGGAAAAGATAGATCAGTCAGCGAAAGGATAAAACCTAAAATAAGAATCACAAATAAATTACCATGGAAGATTTACAACATAGAAATAAGCCATTTGAAGAATTAGATCAGTGTCAGAAATGAACTACATTCTGGGCTGTAGCTCCACTGGTCATGACTTTTCAAGTACAGTATATATTCAACTCCCATTTTAAATGTGGTGAGGAATTCTGCTTCCCACTACCATTTCAGGCAGAGAGTTCCAGACCCCAAAGACGTTTCCTCATCTGCCTTCTAATCCTTTTACCAATTACGATTTTAATCCCCAAGTGCACAAATCCTTGCTTCTCACTTTCCGAAAGTCCGATGGGTTGGAGTTTATGCTTTCAGAAATTAAGTGTGCTGGTTTTTGAATTCTCTGCAAAGCAAAACAGATCTCTTCTGTCTATGCAAACTATGTGCCTCTCAATTTTATACTTAATGCTTCAAGTTACTGTGTTAGCTATCTGTTAGACCTCTGGGAGATTTTCCCACCACTTAATTTTTACATAATATCCTTGAACTCTTCTTTTGGTGGGGTGGGGGCATCCCAATCTAAGATTTCTCTTGTTTTAGATTCTTTACAGCCTCCTCTGGTCCAAAGAAACCAACTTCAAAATATCCAATACTTCCCTGCAGCCACGGTTTTCTAATCCAGTGACATAAACCTCCTTTTACCCTCTCCAGAACAACTATCTCTTTTTGGTAATGTCTTACCCAGAAATGTACATTGTACTCTAGCTGTGATCATATTACACACTGTTTTAGTATTACCTCCCAGCTCTTATAAGAAGGCAGGAACAGGAATAGGTCACTTAGCCCCTTCAAACCTTCTCCATTATTCAATATGTCAAAGTCAAAGTAAATGTATTAGCAACGTACATATACAGTGGCATGCAAAAGTTTGGGCACCCCGGTCAAAATTTCTGTTACTGTGAATAGCTAAGCAAGTAAAAGATGAACTGATTTCTGAAAGGCACAAGGTTAAAGATGACACATTTCTTTAATATTTTAAACAAAAAAACTTTTTTATTTCCATCTTTTACAGTTTCAAAATAACAAAAAAGGAAAAGGGCTCGAAGCAAAAGTTTGGGCACCCTGCATGGCAGTACTTAGTAACACCCCCTTTGGCAAGTATCACAGCTTGTAAACACTTTCTGTAGCCAGCTAAGAGTCTTTCAATTCTTGTTTGGGGGATTTTTGCCCATTCTTCCTTGCAAAAGACTTCTAGTTCTGTGAGATTCTTGGGCTGTCTTGCATGCACTGCTGTTTTGAGGTCTATCCACAGATTCTCGATGATGTTTAGGTCAGCGGTCTGTGAGGGCCATGGCAAAACCCTCAGCTTGCGCCTCTTGAGGTAGTCCATTGTGGATTTTGAGGTGTGTTTAGGTTCATTAACCTGTTGTAGAAGCCATCCTCTTTTCATCTTCGGCTTTTTTACAGACGGTGTGATGCTTGCTTCCAGAATTTGCTGGTATTTGATTGAATTCATTCTTCCCTCTACCAGTAAATGTTCCCCGTGCCACTGGCTGCAACACAAGCCCAAAGCATGATCGATCCACCCCTGTACTTAACAGTTGGGGAGGGGTTCTTTTCATGAAATTTGGCACTCTTTTTTCTCCAAACATACCTTTGCTCATTGCAGCCAAAGAATTCGATTTTAACTTCATCGGTCCACAGGACTTGTTTCCAAAATGCATCAGGCTTGTTTAGATGCTCCTTTGAACCTCTTGAATAGAACTTTTTGGCCGCAATGAGCAAAGGTATGTTTGGAAAAAAACAGGTGCAAAAAGAAAAGAGCTGAAAAAATTACTCACACAATTTTTGCTGAAGGGCCTCGGCCCAAAACGTCGACTGTACTCTTTTCTATAGATGCTGCCTGGCTTGCTGAGTTCCTCCAGTTTTGTGTGTGTTGTTCAGATTTCCAGCATCTGCGGATTTTCTCATGATTGTGAAAGTATCGCTGCTGACTCCACCCACCCTAGCTGTCAGCTAATCACCAAATTGCCATCAGGAAGAAGTACAAGTCCATCACCACCAGGACTGCACATCATCTCCGAAGTTTCCTTCCTGTAGTTTTCCAGCTTCTCAACAAAACTCATTCAGGTGTAATACCCCAACTGTCCCATCAGAACATCCATTAAATGACCTTTCCTGCTCTCCTTGTTCTGTTGATAATTATTGGGTCTGTTTATATGTTCATATTTATTTAAGTTTGATAATTGACGTTTGCACATGTGACCATTCTGCTGATTGTTGATTGCTCATGCCTGTTTGCACTGTTGTCTTGTAAATTGTTGGTTACTGTTGTGTTGTTGGTTATGGTTTGAACTGTGTTTAATGCATGGCACCAAACCACTATCAATTCTGGTATGTTTCCTAGACTGGCAATAAAGTGATTCTGAAACGGAGAATTGAATTGTGATAGTTGTGGTCATTTCCCTGCTTTCCTGGGATGAGACTTCCTAACCTGTGGAGCAGAGAGTGTCAAGTGCAGCAGCAAACGGATATACGGCTGCTGGCTGGAATTATCCCGTGGCTTGGAATCTGGGAATGGGAGTGAGTGCGTGAGCTTGCATTGTGATTTTGTGAGACCACAGATTGCCGTGAGGACAATTTTGTGGATGTGGGGTTTGTATAGACATAGAGCTAGCTTTTTTTTGAGAAGTGTAGATAAGATTGCAGGTTCCTGTGAGGCACAAGTGAATATGATCCTGGTGCTTGTTCGATATTCATCAGTTTTTCAGCTACTGTGCGTTCATTCTAACTGCAAACTCCAGACACACTTTGTTTGAAATGAACTCCAAAAAAAATCTAAAAGTAAATGGACACATTAATGGTGAATGCTAAAGCTGTGCAGAAATTTGTTAGGTAACACATTAATCTACGTTAGAACTTCCCAGCAAAGCACTCAACTTAGAGGTGAAAGATTTAGTGATTGCAAGACCATGTGCTACAATACCTAATGTTAGTTTATCTAAACTATAATGCCTTAAATTACATTTAAAAACTACTGACTTTTAATTTGGGGAATTGACTTTCATGTTGCAAATTAAAAATTCAGTCTGACTGGGTTGATTCCAGCTTGCACTCTGCTATTTACAAGGTCTTGTGAAAATGTCCTTTGTGCCTAACAGATCAGATCTAATTTGCAATTAATTGTACAGTTTGCATAATATATTGACCTGGATGAAACTGATTTACATTTACTCATCATGTTAACAGCTGTGCAATTTGCTAATGTCATCAAGTTGCTCCTATCCTTCTTTTTGAGTCTCAATTAACCTTCAATAAAGTCTGTGGATTGTTTCAGTAATCAGGGAATACGAATGAAACTTACTTTCCCAAAATGTTGATTAGGCAGTGCATTGACTCTTCTGTCTAATTTAATGCTATTTCTTTATCTGATTTTAGTCAAACACCCTCGCACCTTGTCATTGAAGATAACAACAGAAAATGCTGGAAATACTCAGTAGGTCAGCCTGCATCTGTGGAAGAAAAGGAGAGTTAATATCTGAATTTGAAGACCTTTCTAGTTTCACATGTGATTTAACACTTCACTGAATTTACGAGAAAGTACATGAGTTGTAGGAATCTTAAAACTTAGAGGGAAATATTCTGCAAATATATAAGTTGAATACAAAGTAATTTTTAAAAAATAATTTTGACTTTAAAGAATCTGACTGGGAGATATCTGATACACTCCAGGAGTTAATTTCAGCCTCTGATTGTTTAGTGTTTAAGGTTGAAAGAATACATTTCTGCAGTCCAGTGATGTCTGCTGTGAACAGCTGTCTTGATTCAGCAAGGGACCAGCACCTTGCTGTTTCTAGATCATGATCATTCTCTGTTGCAAATAGAACAACCCAGGTCGTATGTGCCAATTTCAGCTCTTCTATAAAAGTCTGAAATATCCTTAAACTACTCCAAGTCACTCCTGCTGAATACTGTGTGTTTAACTACAGTGAGTCTGGTTCTGGCAGTGATGGATTCCTCTGTATATTCAAATCTGGCTTGTGGCCAGATAGAAGGGGTGAAGAAGGACTAGACTGATGAGCGATGAACTCCACAGCTCTTCATGAAAGCTGAAGAAAGGAAGTCAGAAAGGTGGTAGGTCTTCAACTTCACGCCAGCTAATTATTGCTCATTGAACCATAAATTGTGGAAATAGTCCTGAAGAGAAAATCTTTTTGCTTTAACTATTTAGAAATCATATACTGTTTAATAAATGGCTAACATAGAGCAAAAAATATAGAATTTAAATATTGGTATGTTGCAAATCTGAAATGCAAATAGGAATTGATTGACAGCTCAGATGGCACTAATCTGAGAGAGATGGAGTTTGATAAAACAACTGAAATATTAATTGATACTCTGACCACAAGCTGCTGCTGGATCTGCTGATTATTTACAAAGTATGAAGTAGACTTTGCACTGAATTAGATTTCTTTTCAAAAATTCTACTGTTTCAGTAAATTTAGATACTGTACTACTAAAGTTACAATATTCATTCTTTCCTATTTTTGCTTTCTTCTTTGTAAAGGTTTTTATTTATTTCAAAATGAAGAAATGCTGACTTTCTTGCTTTTGTCTTTGAAATTATGAATCTTTATGGAAACCTCCTGGACTGATGTGATAAACATCCAACTGAATTGTCCTCTAGATACCTTTTATTTTCACTTCATGTTCATCAAGAGGTGATCTACCCTTGCCTTTAAAAACATTCATAGGTTCTGCTTCCAATGTACTTTGATGAAAACTGTTCTATAAACACTACAACAAGAAGCACCATTTACACACCCACCTTATCAGGACCCCTCCGACTTTCCTCATGAATACATGACTGGTCTATCTAACATTTTCTCAGAGGATAGCTTAGGCATTCCAGGCATTAGCTTGGTTAATACTTTTCTGAATTGCTTTGAATGCAATGACATCCTTTCTTAAATGAGATCAATTTTGTACACAAGATTCCAGGACAAGATCTCAAAAACACCCAACATAAATGAAGCATTATCTCCTTGCTGCAGTATTCAGTTGTCCCTCAAGGGGACCTTTATACAAACTTTGAATTAATTTACCCAGATGTCTCAAGAACTCAGAGCTCTCTAATCTATCACCATTTAGACACTTTGTTTCTTTATTATTTTTCCTGCTAAAATGGATTCTTCCACATTTCCCCCTTTACACTCTATTTGACAGAACTTTCTCTACTCCATTAACCTGTTGATATCCCTTCCTGCCTTGTTATGTTCACTACACAATTCATGTTCCTACCTTTCTTTGAACTATCAGCAAACCTAAGAAACCGTTCCTTTGGTGCCCTCATTTAAGTGGTATTGGGAAATGAAGCTGGTCAGGTGTCAGGTCTCTCAGTGGGAGAGCATTTTGGAGATAGTGATCTCAATTCTAACTCCTTTACCATAGCATTGGAGAGGGATAGGAACAGACAAGTGAGGAAAGTGTTTAATTAGAGTAAGGGGAAATATGAAACTATCAGGCAGGAACTTGGAAGCATAACTTGAGAGCAGATCTTCTCAGGGAAATGTATGGCAGAAATGTGGCAAATGTTCAGTGGAGATTTGCGTGGTGTTCTGCATAGGTACATTCCAATGAGACAGGAAAAGAATGGTAGCGTACAGGAATAGTGGTGTACAAAGGCTGTTGAAAATCTAGTCAAGAAGAAAAGAAAAGCGTACGAAAGGTTCAAAAAGCTAGGTACTGATAGAGATCTAGAAGATTATAAGGCTAGCAAGAAGGAGCTTAAGAATGAAATTAGGAGAGCCAGAAGGGACCATGAGAAGGCCTTGGTGAGCAGGATTAAGGAAAATCCCAAGGCATTCTACAAATATGTGAAGAGCAAGAGGATAAAATGTGAGAGAATGGGACCAATCAAGTGTGACAGTGGAAAAGTGTGTATGGAACCGAAGGAGATGGCAGAGATTCTTAATGAATACTTTGCTTCAGTATTCACTATGGAAAAGGATCTTGGCCATTGTAGGGATGACTTACAGTGGATTGAAAAGCTTGGGCATATAGACATTAAAAAAGAGGATGTGCTGGAGCTTTTGGAAAGCATCAAGTTGGGTAAGTCTCCGGGACCAGACGAGATGTACCCCAGTCTACTGTGGGAGGCGAGGGATTGTGGATTGCTGAGCCTCTGGCAATGATCTTTGCATCATCAATGGGGACAGGAGAGGTTCTGGAGGATTGGAGAGTTGCAGATGTTGTTCCCTTATTCAAGAAAGGGAGTAGAGATAGCCCAGGAAATTATAGACCAGTGAGTCTTACTTCAGTGGTTGGTAAGTTGACGGAAAAGATCCTGAGAGGCAGGACTTATGAACATTTGGAGAGGCATAATATGATTAGGAATAGTCAGCATGGCTTTGTCAAAGGCAGGTCGTGCCTTATGAGCCTGATTGAATTTTTTGAGCCTGACTAAACACATTGATGAAGGTAGAGCAGTAGATGTAGTGTATATGGATTCCTTGCTTTGTGGATCCAGAATTGGCTTGCTCACAGAAGGCAAAGAGTGGTTGTGGCCAGGTCATATTCTGCATAGAGGTCAGTGACCGGTGGTGTGCCTCAGGGATCTGTTCTGGGACCCATTCTCTTTGTGATTTTTATAAATGACCTGGATGAGGAAGTGAAGGGATGGGTTAGTAAATTTGCTGATGACACAAATGTTGGGGGTGTTGTGGATAGTGTGGAGAGCTGTCAGAGGTTACAGCGGGACATCAGTAGGATGCAAGACTGGGCTGAGAATTGGCAGATGGAGTACAACTCAAGTAAGTGTGAGGTGGTTCATTTTGGTAGGTCAAATATGATGGCAGAATATAGTATTAATAGTAACACTCTTGGCAGTGTGGAGGATCAGAGGGATCTTGGGGTCCGAGTCCATAAGACGCTCAAAGCTGCTGCGCAGGTTGACTTTGTGGTTAAGAAGGCATATGGTGCATTGGCCTTCATCACTGTGGGATTGAGTTTAAGAGCCGAGAGGTAATGTTGCAGCTATGTAGGACCCTGGTCAGACCCCACTTGGAGTACTGTGCTCAGTTCTGCTCACCACACTACAGGGGATGTGGAAACCATAGAAAGGGTGCAGAGGAGATTTACAAGGATGTTGCCTGGATTGGGGAGCATGCCTTATGAGAATAGGTTGAGTGAACTCGGCCTTTTCTCCTTGGAGTGACAGAGGATGGGGGTGACCTGATAGAGGTGTACAAGACGATGAGAGGCATTGATTGTGTGGACAGTCAGAGGCTTTTTCCCAGGGCTGAAATGGTTAACATGAGAGGGCACAATTTTGTGCTTGGGAGTAGGTACAGAGGAGATGTCAGGGGTAAGTTTTTTACACAGAGAGTGGTGATTGTGTGGAATGGGCTGCCAGCATTGGGGGTGGAAGTGGATACAATAGGGTCTTTTAAAAGAATTTTGGATAGGTACATAGAGTTTAGAAAAATAGAGAGCTATGGGTAACCTTAGGTAATTTCTAAGTAAGTACATGTTCGGCACAGCATTGTGGGCTGGAGGGCCTGTATTGTGCTGTAGGTTTTCTATGTTTCTAAGTCTTTCATGAAAATTGTATACAGTAATATTATAGAAACAGTAGTGATCTATGTTTGGGTGGCGGTGTAGAGATATGTCTCCATCAAAGGCGGTGTAAGGCACTCCTTCCCTCTGCTAACCTGCAGGTCACCCTTGGGCAAGGTGTATCACCTAGGCCCCTGATCAGGGTCACGTGAAGCAAGGGGTGGATAGTCATATGAACAGCTGGTGCATATCACAAGTCCTGGTTGTGCGACCACTTATGCTAGGCAGAAATCTCTGAAGATTATTGATAAAGGTTAGGATCACTTGTCTTGTGAAGACACTTCCTGAAAGAAGGCAATCACAAGCTATTTCTGTGGAAAAACTTGCCAAGAACAATCATGGTCATAGACTTTACTCAAGTCATACAACATTGCACATAATGATGATGATGATGACTAATCTATGTGTCACACTCTTCCATTAAAACTTGCCAATAAAATAAAAGCTCATTTATGCTACTTTCTCCATCAGCCAGTCCTTTATCCATGCCATACACCATTATTTTTCTGACAAAATATTAGACTCATCAAATTTTGAAGACAAGAGGGTAGTTCTTCCACCAGCTCCTCTTTATTCACAGTGTTGTGTATGTGGCCTGGTTACACAACAATGCTATTAATAAAAATGCTGGAGATGGGAGCTAAGGTTCATGGTTCTTTACTGGCAGAAACCGAACTCGGCACACACGTACAGATCAATACACGCCTAATAGCGCTTGCTCAATACGTGCCTAATAGCGCATGCAATGACATGTCCCTACAACATAAAGTAGTCCCTTATTATACTGTAGGCCATGCAGTACACTCCTCCCCTTTTATTCTAATAGTGTATCAACTGTGGGTTTACTGGGTCACTATGCTAAATAAATATGTCTATCCTTAACATACAAACGCCTACCATTCGTTTACTTAGTAAAATAATAATATTAAATCATAACAAAGTAACATAATAATATTGAATTATAACAAGCCTTTTTTTTTACTTTGGTCTAACACCCAATTATAACTTAAATCTTTGAGGGGGGGGTCTCCTCTGCCTCTCCGAGTAATGACTGTCAATAAACTCGTTTGTTTTAATACAGATTTCCATATAAAAGTCATGAAAAGTTGACCTCTGAGCATAGGGGGTTAAGAAGATGTCTGCCTCCAACTTGCTAAGAGATCTAGGCAGTAGGTCGTCTCCGTATAATGAAGACTCCTCTGTGCAGCTGTCCTAGATATATAGCACCTTTGTGCTATCAATTATTTTCCCTACCTATATCTCACTTGTTCCAACTGAGCTAATTACACAGCCAATCTTCGTATTCTCCTTAGATTCCAGATAGGTAGCCTGACTTTTATGATACCATCTCTTATCATAATATAACTTTCCATCTTCTTTTCGTGCTTCATAGCTTTGTGCTGGTGATTCAGCAGGAGTGCTATGGAGATGCTGTTACTTTTTGTGGAACACATCATTTTGGGAGTTAAAGAAATACGTGATAAATTAGAGAACAAGGTTGAATTCTATGCTGGTCAACTTGCAAAGAGTTTGAACAGTAACTCTGATGTGAGATCCCGAGGGCTCTTTCGGGCTGTGGTTCAGGTCCTCAGGGACTGTAAAAATAGTGCAGGATGTCTGTTCTTCAGGTATGATCTGAAAGAATGTACAATTTGCTTAGGAGAACTCAACGATCCCATCCTGCTTCCATGTGATCATTTTTACTGTTTGAAATGTATAAAGCGGTGGCCTGAATCAGGACAACGACTCTGCCCACTGTGCCATACTTCTCTAGATGATAATTATGTACCAGCGGTAACAGAAGAAATAAGTGAAGCTGTGGCAAAATTAGTCATATTTCGCAAGAGGTGTGATGCATTTTTTGTAGCTTCAGTTTCCATGGCCTGCTTCAAAGATGACTTGCCACCAACAAAGAAGTGGTTGGTGATCTGCTGTCTCTGCTAGTTATTCAAAAGTCCGGGCGATCCAGTGACTCACAGAAAGATCAGTACTTTACCAGTAGTCGTTCACCATTTGATGAGGCAGTTGATCGAAATCCTGTTGTTCGTTCCATTGTTCTTAAGCTGCTGTTAAAGTACGGTTTTGCTGATATTAAGGATTACCTGCAGTGCTATCTGTCTGGCTCAAGAGGAAGAATTCCTTCAAGTGCACATTCAGCACAAGTGTGAAAATACAACAATAGAAACCTTACAGTTTGTTGCTAGAATTCGCCTCTGTTTTGATGCTATTTCCCAACTTCTTTGTGAAAAAACAAGACACATTGGCTGAGGATTCAAAATATGTATGTGCAAAAGAAACTTTTCTGCAAAGGATTAAGTGTATGATTCTCAATGGAGGAAATGATTGGTTCGAGATTTACCTTGTGCGAAAGCTATTCTGTTTTTGCTAGCGCCACGAGCGCACTCCGTCTAGATGTGTGTGTCGCTCCTTTTTATCTCTCTTCTGGGGCAGGCAGACCCTCAGCCCCTAGGGGTCGGGGTCGGCATCGGCTGTGGTCTCGGCTGGACGTGCTGCGGCTCCGACTCTGTCTCTTGGTCTCCCGACGTCCTGACCCCCTCTTCCTTTCAGACTCGCGGCCTTGCTCTGCCTCCTTCTCCCGCTCCTTGGCTTGTTCCTTGCGCTCTTCTTCTGAGTGTTATTATCAATTAAAACACGGCGTTCCGACATGATGTAGGTTCATTAACCTCGTTGTCAATTTGTTGTGTATGTGGACTGGTTACGCAACAATGCTATTAATAAAAACGCTGGAGATGGGGGCTAAGCTTCATGGTTCTTTGCGGGCAGAAACCGAACTCGGCACATGCATACAGATCAATACGTGCCTAATAGCACGTGCAATGATGTGTCCCTACAACATAAAGTAGTCATTATACTGTAGGCCATACAGTACGCATAGTATACTAGATAATGTTACTTCTTCAAGGAATTCCACTAAATAGTCAAACATTTTTTCTCGCAAACAACAGGAATTCTGCAGATGCTGGAAATTCAAGCAACATACATCAAAGTTGCTGGTGAACGCAGCAGGCCAAGCAGCATCTATAAGAAGAGGCGCAGTCGACGTTTCAGGCCGAGACCCTTCGTCAGGACTAACTTGCTTAATTATCTTGATACTTTTTCTCTGTCAGCAACAATTCTTATTGTTTTCCCTGTGATGGATGTTAAACTAAGTGGCCTATAACTTTTTGCTTTCTGTTCCCTTCCTCCTTCCACTACCTCCCTCCCTTAGAATAAAGGAGCTGCATTTGATATTTTCCTCTCTGATGTGACCTTCCCAAAAACTTGGAATTTTGGGAAATTAACCACAATATTTCAACAGTCTTACAAGCCATTTGTTTTAAGTCCCAAGGATTAAACCCATCAGCCTACAGTTTGCTTGAGATTGTAACTTGCCCAAGTCTCTCTCTTCCCTCCAAATCTCCACAGTCAGGAGTTCTGGGTTATTGCTTATATCTTGTACACAGAAGATTGTTGAAGAATGCCTCTCAATCAACTCCCTTCTCCTATTTTCCATTATAAATTCCCCAGATTCATTGTTAAATAAAAAATATATTTACATGCAGTAAATTGTTATGAGAATCATCTTTACACAAAGAGGTTTGAATGTAACAGTCTTTAAACATGCAGTAGAAGAAGTGAATATATTGGATGCATTAAATGGTGAACTAGGTAGAATGATGAATTATGGAATTATAATCTTATTACTGTGCAGAAGGAGATTCTTTTTGGCCCATCAAACCACTTTGTGTTTTCTACAAAAAACTAACCAGTTTCATTCCCAGTTCTACTCCCATAGCCCTGTTTTTTCCCCAATTCCCTCAAGTGTGTAACTTGCTTCTTTTATAAAGAATAATTGAATCTTCTTCAATAACTCTGTTGGGCAGTGAATTCTGGATTATGACAGCTCCCTTCATAATAAGGCCTTTCATTCGGTATCTCAGGATGAGGCTTTTCATTCTAGGACGAGGGAGATGTCTTCCTTTTTTAAAGAAGGGGGCTTCCCTTCCTCCACTATCAACTCTGCTCTTAAACGCATCTCCCCCATTTCACGTACATCTGCTCTCACTCCATCCTCCCACCACCCCACTAGGAATAGGGTTCCCCTGGTCCTCACCTACCACCCCACCAGCCTCCGGGTCCAACATATAATTCTCCGTAACTTCTGCCACCTCCAACGGGATCCCACCACTAAGCACATCTTTCCCTCCCCCCCTCTCTCTGCATTCCACAGGGATCGCTCCCTACACAACTCCCTTGTCCATTCGTCCCCCCCCATCCCTCCCCACTGATCTCCCTCCTGGCACTTATCCGTGTAAGTGCTACACATGCCCTTACACTTCCTCCCTTACCACCATTCAGGGCCCCAAACAGTCCTTCCAGGTGAGGCATCACTTCACCTGTGAGTCGACTGGGGTGATATACTGCGTCCGGTGCTCCCGATGTGGCCTTTTATATATTGGCGAGACCCGACGCAGACTGGGAGACCGCTTTGCTGAACATCTACGCTCTGTCCGCCAGAGAAAGCAGGATCTCCCAGTGGCCACACATTTTAATTCCACATCCCATTCCCATTCTGACATGTCTATCCACGGCCTCCTCTACTGTAAAGATGAAGCCACACTCAGGTTGGAGGAACAACACCTTATATTCCGTCTGGGTAGCCTCCAACCTGATGGCATGAACATCGACTTCTCTAACTTCCGCTAAGGCGCCACCTCCCCCTCGTACCCCATCTGTTACTCATTTTTATGCACACATTCTTTCTCTCACTCTCCTTTTTCTCCCTCTGTCCCTCTGAATATACCTCTTACCCATCTTCTGGGTCACCCCCCCCCGTCTCTCTTCCCGGACCTCCTGTCCCATGATCCTCTCATATCCCCTTTTGCCTATCACCTGTCCAGCTCTCGGCTCTATCCCTCTCCCTCCTGTCTTCTCCTATCATTTTGGATCTCCCCCTCCCCCTCCAACTTTCAAATCCCTTACTCACTCTTCCTTCAGTTAGTCCTGATGAAGGGTCTCGGCCTGAAACGTTGACTGCACCTCTTCCTACAGATGCTGCCTGGCCTGCTGCGTTCACCAGCAACTTTGATGTATGTTGCTTGAATTTCCAGCATCTGCAGAATTCCTGTTGTTTGAAATAAATGTTATCCTGTTGGGATTAGGTGAAGGTGGTTGATCAGAAGTTCGTATGGAATGTAAAACTGGAATAGATCACATGAATCACATGACCCACTCCTGTGCTGTGGAATGTCAGGATCTTAATTTAAGTATTGTGGGTTATGGCATGTGGTGGTTACACAAACTAAAGTGACCTGAGGCAATCTGAGACAACAAATTAGTAATCTTGATAATTAAAAATCAGATGCATTGATTATGAATAGAAGGAAAATAAAAGAACAGTGTTGTGGCGGGCAACTTAGCAATGGATAACATTTTGAATATGAGCTTTAAAGCTTTCTAAACCTGACTGCTGAGATGAACTTGCTCTGTTTAAGTCTGAAAAATAATGAACTTCTTACTCTCCCATTATAATAAATTAGAGTAAGAAACGTTATAAGGCTTGTATTTTGTTGGGTGTTTCTGAACCTATATTAGTATGGACAGTAAATAATGTATGAAATGACGTTGAAACAGTTTTCACACATTTCCACTAGTACCACACTCACATATAATGCCTTGAGGTGTAAATTACTCTGCTGTCAACACCTTTGATTCCTGTGGTGAAATATTCTCAGGCTATACATTTGCTTTCCATTCCAAAGGTATTGCAAATATTTATCTGCCTAATGAGTATCCTCTGCAAGACGCTATGGATGTATGTCTGATTTATGTTAAATAAAGTCAGGTTAAGGCCACAGGTTGAAAAGGGGACTAGGTTAAATAGCACTGGAACACAACTGCCTGCTTCATGGTGGATCATTAATCTCTGCCCATTTGAACCAATACAGGCTATCAGGCTATACATGAAATTTCTGCTTCTGTTCCATTGTCATAATTCCAACAGACAGTTGTTTATTGTTTATGCGAATCACTAGAGGGCTGCCATCAATACAAGATTGCTCCATCTGTTGGATTAAAGCCAATTCGCACTTTCGTATGAAAGGTCCTGATAAAGTGTTTCAGCCTGAGACACTGACTGCTCATTTCCTCAATAGATGCTGCCTGACCTCCAGCCTGTTGTGCGAGATGATCCGGATTTCCACCAGTCGCTGGCTCCCTTGCGCCCCTGTGCTGTAGTGGAAGTGTTTCCTGAAATTCAGTAGCTAGCTGAAGCCACAGATAAGCAAGGATAGCTGCAGATAGTTAGATAGTCTTGGCACACCACAGGATGGACATGAACAGAGTGCTCCCTGCTTGCAAGGGACCAGGAAGCCCTCCAGAAACATGTGGAAACAACAGTAGGGAGAGGCAGATATCAAGACCAATACTGCGAATGCATTCTCAGATCTTCATGCAGAGGTGATGTTCAGACACATAGTCAATGTCAGTAATAATATTTCCGAAAATCATTTTCTACCAACTGCATTCTCACCTTATACATAGTTCATTTCACCATAATCCCATCACCTACTATTATGTTCTTTCATTCAGAACTGGAATATAGTCTCAAGATGCCCCACCCGACCAGTCACTCTCCTAACTCTCACACCCTATCAGGCATTCAAACACAGCAGGCATGTCATCACGTACACTGAGGGAAAGATTGGTACTCAAAATGATGCCAACAACGAAGCTGCAGGGACACACCTTGCTGCAATGCTTCACCTAAAGAAAGGATGCTGGCTATTGTTGAAAAGTTGTTGTAAAGTCTGTGGCCAGCAGATTTGCTGGGAGAACTGAAGATAATATTAAATTTGCACAGAATCATCCTTGCTACATTCCACATTTCCTTTCCACATAACCCGCACTTATTGTCATCTGCAGTTGGTCTAGGTATCGAGCTTGCCTCCAAAAGTAGTGGAGAGTTAAGGAGTGAAGAACCTAGCCTAGGGCTTCCTAGTAGTGCATTTACTGCTTGATGTTTAATCTTTGAGAAAACACTTGCCTCTTCCTTTAATCTTGTTAAAACTTTATTATTATCAATATCGCTAAACAGTCAAATTGAAAGCAAAGTACCTTATTCTAAATTAGGACTGGCTTCATCATGTTTAACGAAGAGAACAGAATTATGCCAATACTCACGTAAAAAGTGAATACTGGACCTAAATTTTCTGCCGTAAGGCAAAGGTATGTGGTGTATAATAATGAATCAAAGAGGAGATGTGGACAGACAAACAGAACAATTGGTCATAGTACGCGGTATGACAAAACATACATGCAGTATGTTACTTGTGCACCCAATGCAGGAGGGTTTTTAGGTGCTTTAAGTTTATCATAGGTTTTCTGACAAAAATGCTACACTTGATGTGAATAGGCACCACCTCTAAAAGACAGTAATGTTCTAAGTATCGCAATGCTAGTAAACTTTATCGGAGTTATAGAGCCAGAGAACACTACAGCCCGGAAACAGGCTGTTTGGCCCATCTGGTTCATGTTGAACCACGACTTACCATGACTTACCACGACTTAGTCCCTATCTATCCAAATACTTAGATATCTGGTCCCTTAGAATACCTTCCAATAACTTCTGGTATCAGGCTCACTGGCCTATAATTTCCTGGCTTATTCCTAGAGCATTTCTTAAACAACAGAACAACATTAGCTATCCTCCAATCCTCCAGCACCCCGCCTGTGGTGAAGAATATTTTAAAGGTCTCTGCTGAGGCCCTTGTGATTCTGCACCAGCCTGCCACAGGGTCCGAGACCTTGGAGAGTTATCCACTCTAATATTCCTTTCCCTTTTATTCTGACAAGCTTTGTCTCTCAAAATTTCACTTTTGAAGGCCTCCCACTTCCCAAGTGCATCTTTGCTAGAAAACAACCTGTCTGAATCGACACTTGCCAGATCCTTTCTGATACCATCAAAGTTGGCCTTTCTCCAATTTAGAATCTCAACCCGAGGGCAAGCCCTATCGTTTACTGTAATTGCCTTGAAACTAATGGCATTATGATCACTGGATACAAAGCGTTCCCCTACACAAACTTCTACCACCTGCCCTGTCTCATTCCCTAATAGGAGATTAAGTATCACACGCTCTCTAGTTACGACTTCTATGTACTGATTAAGGAAACACTCCTGAACACATTTGACAAACTCTTTCCCTTCCAGCCCTTTTACAGTATGTGAGTCCCAGTCAATATGTGGAAAGTTAAAATCACCTACTATCGCAACCTTACATTTCTTGGAATAGTCTGTGATCTCTCTACAAATTTGCTCCCCTAAATTCTGCGGACTGTTGGGTGGCCTATAAGATAATCCCATTAACGTGGTCATACCTTTCTTATTCCTCAGTTCTATCCATAATGCCACACTAGATGAGCTCTCCAGTTTGCCCTGACTGAACGCTGCCGTGACATTTTCCCCGACTAGTAACACCACCCTTTTTCCTTTAATCCCTCCCGCTCTACCACATCTAAAACAGCGGAACTCCGGAATATTGAGCTGCCAATTCTGCCTGTGCTGCAACCAAATCTCACTATTGGCCACAATGTCATAATTCCACATGCTGATCCATACCCTAAACTCATCCGTACATTTGTTACAGGTACATTATTTATTCATGTAATTACAGGAATTCTTAAGCTAATTGTGTTAAGTGAGACTAATTAAAATGCATTACATAATTCATTAATTGTAAATTTCACAAACTAAACTTACTTTACAGCAATAACATGGCAGTATTTCTGGAATGGCTGCATGAGGGGTGATTGATAAGTTTGTGGCCTAAGATGGAATGAGTCAATTTTAGAAAACCTAGCACATTTATTTTTCCTACATTTACACACTTCGTCCAGCGGTTGTGAAGCATACGGATCCCTTCTTTGTAGAAGTCGGCATCTTGGACCTCCAGAAAGTTGTCCACAGCAGGGGTGATTGATAAGTTTGTGGCCTAAGGTAGAAGGAGATGAGTTATTAACTTCAAACTTTCACCACCAAAGAGTTGAAATACACATGCATGCAAGAAGAGCTGTATAACTCATCTCCTTCTATCTAAGGCCACAAACTTATCAAATCACCCCTGCGGTGGACCACTTCTACAAAGAAGGGATCCGTATGCTCCAAGACCGCTGGACTAAGTGTGTACATGTAGGAGGGGACTATGTTGAAAAATAAATGTGCTAGGTTTTCTAAAATTGACTCCTTCTACACTAGGCCGCGAACTTATCAATCACCCCTCGTAACATAGAACATAGAAATCTGCAGCACATTACAGGCCCTTCGGCCCACAATGCTGTACCAACCGCATAACCTGCTCTAGAAACTACCTAGAATTACCCTACCACATAGCGCTCTGTTTTTCTGAGCTCCGTGTACCTATCCGGTGGCCAACGTCAGTATTAATAATGACAACATAAATTGACTCTTATTGTAGCAAAAAAAGCAAAGTCTTTGACTAGAGTGTTATCAAGAAAAAAATGAAGCAGAGGATTTAACACAGAAGAGAAACAGATATATTTTAGGGTATGTATTAAATAGAGGCAGGAGCTCTTTGGGAGGAAATTCCACAGACAGAACCTGGCAGCTGAAAGCACAGCAATCACTGGTGAAGTGAATAAATTTGTAAATTCTCAAGGGGCCAACACCATTTTCTTCTCCGCTGAACTGGAGACACACTGATTGAAAAAGTTCTTTCATATTTTAAACAGACATGCCTTTTCTTCACTGTGCAGGGGTGGGGGATATGCACCTGTTCCATGTTTGTTCATTTCCTGTGCAGGGAGGAAGGATTTGGGGGCTGATGATCGTGCTGCTGTACTTTTCTTTCTTGATTTTTGTGGCTATCTGGAGAAGAAGAACTTCAGCATTGTATCCTTTGATAATAAATGAAATGAACCTTTGTAGTAAGTAGTGCCAAAGTAACTGTTGTTGCTGATAATAAATAAAATAACTAAAATAGCTAAAATAACTGGGCTCAGAACACTCGCATTCTTTTTATTCTACTTGTGCACAAGGAGAACAGCATGGGACCCCCGTCACCTACACTGTTCTGAAGTCTGAACAAAACTGCTATTTTTTTATAAGGAATTGGCTTTGGTTTATCAGTTACGGACATTTGTCATTGTAAATTGTATGTGTTTAAATTCCTTATGCACAAGGTTAATCGTCCTTCCTGATAGAGTCGTTAAAGTCAATTGAAACGTCAAGCGGACAGCCAATGATATTTTGAGTAAATAAGAACAATAAAGCATTACTTGCTAAGTATGTTGAGTTTGTATTGGCAACATTTCCTTCACAATCTCCATCAGCACAGGTGCACCACAAGGCTGTGTGCTCAGCCCCCTACTCTACTTGCTTTATACTTTATGCTTTATACATATGATTGTGAGGCTAAGCACAGTTCCAATGCCATATTTAAGTTTGCTGACAACACCACTGTTGGCTGAATCAAAGGTGGTGATGAATCAGCATATGGGAAGGAGAATGAAGATCTGGCTGAGTGGTGCCACAGCAACAACCTCTCACTCAATGTCAGCAAGACCAAGGAGCTGATTATTGAGTTCAGGAGAAGGAAACCGGAGGTCCATGACCCAGTCCTCATAAGGGGATCAAAGGTGGAGAGGATCAGCAACTTTAAATTGTCATGTTGCAGTCCTTAGCGGCAGTACACAGCAGGTAGGGGCCAGATGATGCATAAAGCCACCTCAGATCTTTCTATGTAGGTTCACCTGCACAGATTATAAAACATGAATAAATTAATCCGTACTACATCTCTGTGGCGTATTGTTGAAATAACTCAATTCTCTGCACTCACTTTCCTGTGAAGAGCTTCTAACCGAAGTGTAAGGGGTGGTAGGGCAGATCTCTCTGACACATCTTGTATGAACACAAAATTTCTTGTAGCATTGTCTAAGTGTGCAGGGGCTAGAGAAAAGTACTGACACCACTCTGAACTATCACTTCTCAGTGGGTCTTAGGTGGATCTCCTAGAACCTCTGGCCAGAAGACCTTCCTCCTAAGTGATTGTGGGAGCTGTGCTTGCTCCTCGATGGCACCCAAAGTGTGTGTAGCTGCGAGGTGCCTGTCATGGGCAGTGTGCCTTTAAGGGCTGATGCTTTTTTCCACTGTACAGCAAAGCTTGGTGAAACCCTGCTGTGAATCAGGCAGGCTTCGTTTTAGTGCTTGTTTCCAGATATAAACCCCACCAATGTTATTTAAAGCTGAATTTTGATGAATTTTATGGAGACTTTTTTTGCAATTGGGCTAATAAGAACCATGAACTGGCAGACCAAATATCACAACAAGTACTTGTAGGCATCTGTGACCCAAGCACAATTGCTTCAAATATTTTTAAGAGACTAATGTTTTAAAATTTAAACAAATACATCATGGCTCTCAACTGGTAGAATTTAAGACATTAGGAGAATATAAACCTTATTTCACTGAATGGAGGAGGGTAAATTAACAAACTAAGAAACTGGCAACTCCAATTTCCTCAAATTTGCCTCTTTCCATTTTAGCTGAGTTATTTTCTCTCTAAAAAAATAGATATGGAACTCTAATACCTAATGAGATTTTGGCAGCAGGTTGAAACCAATACCTCCTGCGGAGGTATCCTGGAGTTTTAGCAGCTCATCGGTGACAAGGAGGTGAACATGTCAGGAAGTTCCTGGGGTTGATTAAAGGTTAAGAATTTTATTCTGACTAAAGGCTCAATGTTCACAATTACATTTTCAGTCCCTTGTGTGATTACTTAGGAGAAAGCTGTTGTTGTGAAAAATTTATTTGCACTTGAAGTGTTCGGACAGAGCATTGTGCTGCATGGTTGTTAAACTCATTTTGGAATGGACCAGATAAGGGAGGCAAATGATGGAGACGGATTCACAATAAGTGAATGAACTTGACTAACCCAACATTTCTATAAGCACCTGTGTATCCACTTGTGATGAATTGCAAAGCTGTGTTTTTTTTCCCCCCTTTTACAACTGCTTTTAGAACATGTGATGCAGCACCTGTGATTTCAGCAGAGGCAATGAAAGGCCATCCTCTAAGTAAAGGAAAGTACATCTATTATCAGGCAGGTTGTCTGACGATAATGAGACACTCTTATGAATGGTGAATCAGGAAGGAAAAGCCACAATTTACTGAACTTTTCAATCAATTTACAAATACTAGAACATAGAGCATAGAACATAGAAATCTACAGCACATTACAGGCCCTTCAGCCCACAATGTTGTGCCGACCACGTAACCTACTCTAGAAACTGCCTAGAATTTCCCTACCGCATAGCCCTCTATTTTTCTAAGCTCCATGTACCTATCTAAGAGTCGACAGTGCATTCCACACACCCACTACTTTCTGTGTGAAAAACTTAACCCTGACATCTCCTCTGTACCTACTTCCAAGCACTTTAAAACTATACCTCCTCATGTTAGCCATTTCAGCCCTGGGAAGATGCCTCTGACTATCCACATGATCAATGCCTCTCATCATCTTATACACCTCTATCAGGTCACCTCTCATCCTCTATCGCTCCACGGAGAAAAGGCCAAGTTCACTCAACCTATTCTCATAAGGCACACTCTCCAATCCAGGCAACATCCTTGTAAATCTCCTCTGCCTTCTCTCTATGGTAACCACATCCTTCCTGTAGTGAGGTCACCACAACTGTACACAGTACTCCAAGTGGGGTCTAACTAAGGTCTTGTATAGCTATAACATTACCTCTCGGCTCTTGAATTCAATCCCACGGTTGATGAATGCCAACACACCGTATGCCTTCTTAACAACATTATCAATCTGTGCAGCAGCTATGAGTGTCCTATGGACATGGACTCCAAAATCTCACTGATCCTCCACACTGCCAAGAGTCTTACCATTAATATTATATTCTATCTTCAAACTTGACCTACCAAAATGAGCCACTTCACAATTATCTGGGTTGAACTTCATCTGCCACTTCTCAGCCCAGTTCTACAACCAATCGATGTCCCGCTGTAACCGCTGACAACCCTTCAGACTATCCACATCACCCCCAATATTTGTGTCAGCAGCAAACTTACTAACCCACCCTCTACTTCTTCATCCAGGTCATTTATAAAAATCCAAAAGAGGAGGGGTCCCAGAACAGATCCCTGCAGAATACCACTGATCACCGACCTCCATGCAGAATACGAACTGTCTACAACCCCCCTTTGCATTCTCTGGGCAAACCAATTCAGGATCCACAAAGCAAGGTCTCCTTGGATCCCATGCCTCATCACTTTCTGAATGAGCCTCGCATGGGGAACCTTATCAAGTGCCTTACTAAAATCTATATACACTACATCCACTGCTCTAGCTTCATCAATGTGTTTTGGTACATCCTCAAAGAATTCACATTACGTTTCTCCAAATGCTCATAAATGCAGGATATAACAGCAGTAATTAACTGACCCAGCACAACCGGTCACTGAAATCACCATTGATCCTAATCCTCAAATCTGCATTCCATCAGATCTCCACGTTGTTAAACCTGCAGTATTGTAAACATTATCATTAAATGTACATCGAACAGTACAGCACTGGACAAGTCATTTGGCCCATGTTATACTGATCATGATGCTGAATGTACTCAGCTGCTGAGAATCCACCCCCACTCCTAGCCAGAGCATTCCAGTGATTTTGCATTAAAACGATTCAGCACATTTCAATTTGCATTGGATGACTCCTTTAACATGAAAATATGAGCTGACTCCACTCCCTCAAAAAGAGAAAAATGTCACTCATTGCCTCACCTATTAATTTCTGATATGTTCTAGTTATCTCCTTCTTCATCTTCCCCTGCCTCCATATGTTTGCATCTGGCTTTTCTTTTGCCTGCCTCCACCTATCATTTACCTAGTTTTCTGAACCAGCATGTCGAGGAACCAAGAGAGCAGGCCATTCTCGACTGGGTATTGAGCAATGATGAAGGGTTAGTTAGCAATCTTGTCGTGCGAGGCCCCTTGGGGAAGAGTGACCATAATATGGTGGAATTTTCCATTAAGATGGAGAGTGATATGGTTAATTCAGTAACAAAAGTTCTGAACTCAAAGAAGGGTAACTTCGAAGGTATGAGACATGAATTAGCTAAGATAGACTGGCAAATGATACTTAAAGGGTTGACGGTGGGTATGCAAAGGCAAGCATTTAAAGATCGCATGGATGAACTACAACAATTGTTCATCCTGGTTTGGCAAAAGAATAAATCAAGGAAGGTAGTGCACCCGTGGCTGATGAGGGAAATTAGGGATAGTATCAATTCCAAAGAAGAAACATACAAATTAGCCAGAAAAAGTGGCACACCTGAGGACTGGGAGAAATTTAGAGTCCAGCAGAGGAGGACAAAGGGCTTAATTAGGAAAGGGAAAAAAAGATTATGAGAGAAAGCTGGCAGGGAACATAAAAACTGACTTAAAAGCTTTTATAGATATGTGAAAAGAAAAAAGATTGGTTAAGACAAATGTAGGTTCCTTACAGTCAGAAACAGGTGAATTGATCATGGGGAACAAGGACATGGCAGACCAACTGAATAACTACTTTGGTTCTGTCTTCACTAAGGAGGACATAAATAATCTTCTGGAAATAGTAGGGGACCGAGGGTCTAGTGAGATGGAGGAACTGAGGGAAATACATGTTAGTAGGGAAGTGGTGTTAGGTAAATTGAAGGGATTAAAGGCAGATAAATCCCCAGGGCCAGATGGTCTGCATCCCAGAGTGCTTAAGGAAGTAGCCCAAGAAATAGTGGATGCATTAGTGATAATTTTTCAAAACTCTTTAGATTCTGGATTAGTTCCTGAGGATTGGAGGGTGGCTAATGTAATCCCGCTTTTTAAAAAAGGAGGGAGAGAGAAACTGGGGAATTATAGACCGGTAAGCCTGACATCGGTGGTGGGGAAAATGCTAGAGTCAGTTATCAAAGATGTGATAACAGCACATTTGGAAAGCGGTGAAATCGTCAGACAAAGTTAGCATGAATTTGTGAAAGGAAAATCATGTCTGACAAATCTCATAGAACTTTTTGAGGATGTAACTAGTAGAGTGGATAGGGGAGAACCAGTGGATGTGGTATATTTGGATTTTCAAAAGGCTTTTGACAAGGTCCCACACAGGAGATTAGTGTGCAAACTTAAAGCACATGGTATTGGGGGTAAGGTATTGATGTGGATAGAGAATTGGTTGGCAGACAGGAAGCAAAGAGTGGGAATAAATGGGACCTTTTCAGCATGGTAGGCAGTGACTAGTGGGGTACCACAAGGCTCAGTGCTGGGACCCCAGTTGTTTACAATATATATTACTGACTTAGAGGAGGGAATTAAATGCAGCATCTCCAAGTTTGCGGATGACATGAAGCTGGGCGGCAGTGTTAGCTGTGAGGAGGATGCTAGGAGGATGCAGGGTGACTTGGATAGGTTAGGTGAGTGGGCAAATTCATGGCTGATGCAATTTAATGTGGATAAACGTGAGGTTATCCACTTTGGTGGCAAGAACAGGAAAACAGATTATTATCTGAATGGTGGCCGATTAGGAAAAGGGGAGGTGCAATGAGACCTGGGTGTCATTGTACACCAGTCATTGAAAGTGGGCATGCAGGTACAGCAGGCGGTGAAAAAGGCGAATGGTATGCAAGAGGATTTGAGTACAGGAGCAGGGAGGTACTACTGCAGTTGTACAAGGCCTTGGTGAGACCACACCTGGAGTATTGTGTGCAGTTTTGGTCCCCTAATCTGAGAAAGGAGATTCTTGCCATAGAGGGAGTGCAAAGAAGGTTCACCAGATTGATTCCTGGGATGGCAGGACTTTCATATGATGAAAGACTGGATCGACTAGGCTTATACTCTCTGGAATTTAGAAGATTGAGGGGGAATCTTATTGAAACGTATAAAATTCTAAAAGGGTTGGACAGAGTAGATGTAGGAAGATTGTTCCCGATGTTGGGGAAGTCCAGAACGAGGGGTCACAGTTTGAGGATAAAGGGGAAGCCTTTTAGGACCGAGATTAGGAAAAACTTCTTCACACAGAGAGTGATGAATCTGTGGAATTCTCTGCCACAGGAAACAGTTGAGGCCAGTTCATTGGCTATATTTAAGAGGGAGTTAGATGTAGCCCTTGTGGCAAAAGGGATCAGGGGTATGGAGGGAAGGCTGGTGCAGGGTTCTGAGTTGGATGATCAGCCATGATCATACTGAATGGTGGTGCAGGCTCAAAGGGCCGAATGGCCTACTCCTGCACCTATTTTCTATGTTTCTATGTTTACCTCAGTCTTCTAACTCCACCTCTTCTTCTTCCCCTACCCCACCTGGCTCTGTCTATCCATCATCCTTCACCCATCTTCAGACAACCTGTTGGCCCATGATTCACCATGCCCCCTCTACTCTTCAGAGTAGCTTTTCCCCTCTCAGTCCTGATGCAGCATTTCAACCCAAAACATCAGCAATTCCTTCCCTCCGAACCACCTCCAACATGGTTTCTGTAGGAATTGCGGTAAGTTCAAGAAGGCAACTTAATACTACTTTCTTATAGGCAGTTAAAGATGGGTGATACGTGCTGGTCCTGCCAGAAAAGCCCACACTTATATTACTTAAAATTAAAATTTCCCAACTTTAATTTAACTGGAACTAGCTTGAGGAAATTAGTCATTCCAAGTATCCTGTCACTATGATAATTCAGATTTGATTTAAGTTCTCTAAACAGGGCATTGCGCTGTTTGCTATGACATTTACATTCATCATGAATTCACCACAAACCTTTAGTCACCCAATTAATTGTGACATGAGGTATACTTTCATATATGCCACGTGATATGAATGAGCCTGAAGCCACAGCATGTCCGCAAGAAAATCCATCTCTCTCAACCTGATGATTTGGATTTCAGCACATCGCACTTCTGACCTGCTGATTGGTGACCAATCACAGGCATTTATTTTTTTACACACCATTGATTCCAATTTTTTAAAAAAACATTTCATGCATAACACAATTTCCTTGAAGAAAAATGTTGAACCGCAAGTTGAGATTGAATTTAAGCTAACAAAAGTTGTTGTTCAGTGAAATAATGCCCAACTTAGATAATAACTGGCAAAAGCAAATCTGTAAAGTGAGTTTCATGCATCAAAAATGTTAAGGGTGTCAAACAGTTTGTCTGAGATGCAATGATACAGGAATAATATTCACTCAGAATGCAGGAGCTGGAGGGATGGGGTATAAATTTCGCAGTCACGGGATGAGTGGCAGTTACAGTGAGTCCTGACAGAAACGTTTGCTGGATGATGTTCCACAGAAGAAGCCATGCTCTCCTTACAATGTTTTCTGCTCCACCATTATTTTGATTTTAAAGTAGAGAATACTGTTCAAGAATTCCTCCATTGTTTCTTTGAACCCCTTATTGCAAGGTGAGTGTGTGAGTTAGGATGGGGGGGTGCAGGTGTGAAGTGTTGGAGGAGCTGGGTGAGTAGAAGAAATCTTTCCCCGTGGTTTTAGCATCGCTTAAGATGACAAAAGTAAGTTCAATTTCAATCCACATGGAATTCAGAGCAAAACAATTCTTTGAAAACTTTTAGTAAATTTAGCAAGCCTTTTTGTAGGTGTCTCCAAGTTTGCCGGCTCCACAGTAAAACATTTCCACCAGGACCAATTACTACCAGCAACAGGTGCCCTTCAATCTACAATAAGGAAAGCAGACCTAGGGATTTTAGAATGTCATCACTCTTCCTGCTGCTTTTAATATAAATTTATGAAGTCCTCAAAGATTTGCCAAACGTTCACTTGGAAAATCTTAGATCAGTCAAAAAAAATCCTATTGAACAGCTATTGCAGGACAGAAACTGACTCTGCTAAGCAATGCTGCACACCATCTGTTCAGGAACTGCACCCAAACAGTGTACTGCAAACTTTGTGTATTTGCTGTGCTGAAACCTCTTTACGTTGTTTACTGACTGCATTGTATATGTGAATTAGGGTTTTGTGATCTGTAAAAATACAAACAAAAGAAGTCTATTTTAGAATTAGATTAGAGAATGTATTTATTAAGAGAGAACTGTGGGCTCAAAATTAGACATTTATTTACAGGATAAGAATGCATTGCCAGGAAAATGATAATTGTGCAAGCAACTTGTTAGTTCATTGATCTTGAGTTTCAGGAACAGTTGGAACATATGCTTACACTCACTAGTAAGCTAGAAATTGATAATATATCATTTGTGCCAGTATTAGTGAACGATTCCACAATCTAAATGAAGTTATTAAGCTTAATTTCTCCTGTCCTGCAAGTTAATGCAATCCACAGCAATGTCCATTTGAAAAACAAAAGAACGTGCTGTATCTTACTTTTGGTTGGAGATAGAGTAAGGAGTCACAGAACAGAGGAAAGCATTGCTTTTAAGCTCAGGAGCGGCAATGCAATGTTAAACAACCTGAATATTTCCGAACTGAGACAGTTGAGATTTAGTTCTGAATATCTGAATCCAGTTCACTTCACACATTACATTTGGATATGCTTGCCTGAATCGGTGATAAAATCACTGCCTCTCCATTATTAGGAGAATCATTTCTCAAAATGTTTGGTGTATTTTTCTGCCAGCATCTACAGAATCAGTTATAGAATTTTTCAAATTAAGTTGGTGAGTATGGTTTTTAAAAATAACTGTCATTTGGTGGTTTAACAGGGAATATTGTTTATAAATACTGTATATGTTTATTAATTTTTTATTTGTGGTAGTATTACTTTATGTGTTGTGTGTAAGTTCTATCTACTATGCTGTACACCTTGGTCCAGAGGAGCTTTGTGTTGTTTGGCAGTATATATGTATTTGTCTGAAGGACAATGAACTTGAAACGACATCAGAGCCCTCATTGTTCAGTTGAAAAAGCTACAGGTCTATGTTTCCAGGGAATTGTTCAATGTTGGGAAGAATGAGTATTGGATGACTTAAAAGAAAACAATGAAGGAGATCAACTGGAAAATGTCTAAGTAATTGTAAAAATGTTAAATAGCAATAAGGAGAGAAATTGAAAGAAAACACATCAGTGGTCTCTGTGAATACTTGCAAGGTTATCTGCATAAGGAAGCAAATACCAGTGGAATATATGGAATATATGGAATGTGGAATATACATTGAAGCCATGGCAGCATGGTGCTTAGTATAACACAATTACACACCGGGGTGTTCCCGATCTCAGAGTTCACTTCTGGCGCCGTTCTGTAAGGAGTCGCTACACCCTCCCCATGGAAATTGTGGGTTTTCCTAGGGTGCTCTGGTTTCCTCGCACAATCCCAAGGTGTACTGAGTAGGTTAGTGAGTCATTATAAATTGTCCTGTGATTAGGTTAGGGTTAATCGGGTTGTGGGGTTGCTGGTGTGGTGTGGCCCGAAGGGCTGGTAAAGCCTACTTCGCGCTGTATCGCTAAATAGATGGCAGAAATCTGCGTCTGCTTTCGTGCTGGATGGGTTTCAATATCTCTGTTTCCAATAGCACATCTTTGCTGTCCTGCAGTTGAACGCTCTATGAAGCCATCACCTTCAGATTTGACTAGTTCAAAGGTCTCCTTGAGAGTCTCCCACAATCTTGTCCTACACAAACTCTTCCAGAACTCTGATTTTGTGCTAATGCTTCTTCACCTGACAATCATGTCTTCATCTTTCATTGCCTTTCTAGTGCATTGGTTTCCAAAGTCCTTAGGAGTAATTTCCAGCCATCCAATTATTAGTGATTGGCTGCTTGCCACTTGTTTAGCACCTGAACTAATTTTGATGTCAGACAGTGAAGGAAAATAAAATTAGTCAGGGTTTGAAATTGAATGTCAACGGTTATCTGGGTTAAGGTGATACCCTTCAATTTCATTAACATGATGACCCTGAACTCTTCTTACCCACAGAGCATTTGCTCTACATTTACATTATGGCTTATTCCATGTTATCTCTAAGATGGTTTCCTCTGTTCTTTGTATTCTAGTTTTATAAATATATAGACATATACAATAGATATGGAAAGTCTATAGTTTATATTCTGTTGCATTTGTTTGTGATGTGCTTTGTGTTATGAAACAGCCAGATTCTAACCAAGAGAAATTTAAAGAAACTGGAACGTGTTAAAACCAGGACTATTGGAGAAATAAATAAAATTTTGAAAATTTTCAGTGATCATAACCAGTTCATAAGGTTAGATTTTCCTTGATTTTTAATCCAGTTCTCCCCTACATTGACTGAAATGATCACCACCCAGCCAGAAACTGATTCAAATGTTGCAGAATGGAAGATGGATATAACATTCATGACATCAGCCAGTCATCTGGCCCATGTTCCAGATTCTCTGAGAAAATAGATAATTTAATAACTAAGCCAGCACTGCAATACCTAACTTGTATATGCTGTCATTTCTTAAATCTCTCAGGTTGAAGAATTTACAGTTTGAGTAGATTACTTAGTAATATTCAATGCAATAATCCCAAGTGAACACAAACTTTGGCTCTCTGTTGTTATCTAAATTAATTTCCACTGGAATTAACCTTGTGGCTCTTCACTTCACCCTTTCCCAAACCTCAATAAACTCTATCACTTGAGGAAACCAAAGTATGGTTTGGTTGTAGTGAATTGTTCTGTAAATATAATCTTACGTATTGTTTGCTTTGGTATTGATCATGAACCTTTGGAAAACATGTAGCCCAGTAATAGGAAAAGACAAGGGAGCTTGCCAATGAAGAATGAAATCACAAACAGGAGAAAATCTGCAGATGCTGGAAGACCAAGCAACAAACACAGAATGCTGGAGGAACTCAGCAGGCCAGACAGCATCTATGGAAAAGAGTACAGTCAATGTTGCCTGGCCTGCTGAGTTCCTCTAGCATTTTGCATGTGTTGCTTGAATCTATATATATATTTCTGATTGTAATTTATAGTTTTTTTTATTATAATGTATTGCACTATACTGCTGCCGCAAAACAACAAATTTCATGACAGATGCTAGTGATATCAAATAGATTCTGATTCTTTGACCCTGCCTTCTAAATCCATCTCATACCCTGTTTATACCTTCCTGATTTCACTCTTAAACCTGGTTTTAAACTTTTCATATTCCTCGAGGGATTCATTCATACCCAGCTGCCTGAACGTGAGGTACACTTCCATCTTTTTCCTTCCCAGAGCCTCAATATCTCTTGTCAGCCAGGGTTACATCAACTTGGTAAGTTTATCTTTCATCTTAACAGGAACATGCTGTCCCTGGTCTCTGATAGGACCCTTTCAAAAGCCTCCCATTTGACAACCATTCACTTGCCTTTAAATAATCACTCAGTCAACTCCTGCTAGATTCTGCATAACATCCAAATTTGTGTCTGGTCTAGTTCAAAATAAAGTTCCAAATTCAAAGCAAATTTATTGTCAAAGTATGCATACCATATACAACCATGAGATTCCTTTTCCTGCAGGAACCTACAGTAAAATAAAGAAGTACGATTGAATCCATGAAAAAAAACATACATAACAGGCTGTGTAATCAGTTCAAAATTGAGTCTGGTGTTTATCAGGCAGCAACCATTCCTGAATCTGGTGGTGTGGGACCCAAGATCATATGATATAGGAGCAGAAGAAGGCCATTTGGCCCATCGAGTCTGCTCTGCCATTCAATCATGGGTGATCCAATTCTTCCAGTCATCCCCACTCCCCTGCCTTCACCCCATACCCTTTGATGCCCTGGCTAATCAAGAACCTATCTATCTGTGCCTTAAATGTACCCAATGACTTGGCCTCCACAGCCACTCGTGGCAACAAATTCCACAGATTTACTACCCTCTGACTATAGTAATTTCTCTGCATCTCAGTTCTAAGAGGATGCCCTTCAATCCTGAAGTCGTGCCCTCTTGTCCTAGACTCAGTGTTCTGGGTTTGTGAACCCTCTCTAGTTTCTAAGATCTGCAGATGCTGGAAACACACACAAAATGCTGGAGGAACTCAGCAGGCCAGGAAGAGTACAGTTGACGTTTCGGGCCGACACCATTCGGCAGGCCCTGTACACCACTACCTGTCTCCTGTCATGCCTAAAGCATTGCTATCCCAGAACACTGAGCTGCCAATCCTACCTCTTCTCTCAGCCACAATTCTGTTATGGCCAAAATATCCCAGTCCCTAGAGGCAATCCATATCTTTAGTTTTCCACCTTATCTGTTAAGCTACATGCGTTGAAGTAAGTACCAATTTAAAACAGTGGTTCCATCCATCCTTTTGACTGTAACCATGGTTATCTATTCTGTAAGACCGAAGGTTTACAGAATGGTTGCATCACATATCCTGTCTTCTAACTAACTTTGCTCTCGTGAGTCCCTCCTCTCTGTCAATCTAGATTAAAGCTCCCTGGGGACAAAAGTAGATTTTCTGTCTGGTTATTGATTCCTCTCTGGTTAAAGTGCAACCTGTTTTCTTGTCCATATCATCTCTGCCCCAGAAGAGATCCCAAAGATCGAAGAACCTGAATCTCAGCCCCTGCACCAGATCCTCAGCCACATTTTCATCTGGCCTGTCTCTCTATTCCTGGGCTCACTCGCATGTGACATCAGGAATAATCCAGACATCACCATCCTTAAGGTCTTGCATTCTGATTTCTTACTTGAACCATTATATTCATTCTGCAGGACCTCATTCTTTGTACTGTCAATGTCTTTTTTATTAACATACACTGGCCTCTGGTTCTCCCACGAGAGAATTTTTTGCAACTGCTCCAAGATATTCTTGAATCTGGCAACCAGGAGGCAACGCACATCCGGGTTTCTCTTCTGCAGCCACAGTCTGCCCATCTCACTATTGAGTCTACCCATCTCACTATTGAGTCTACAATCAGTATCACCCTGTCTGACAGTACTCTTCCCCTCTGAGTCTACAGTCAGTATCACCCTGTCTGACTGTACTCTTCCCCTCTGAGTCCACAGTCAGTATCACCCTGTCTGACTGTACTCTTCCCCTCTGAGTCTACAGTCAGTATCACCCTGTCTGACTGTACTCTTCCCCTCTGAGTCTACAGTCAGTATCACCCTGTCTGACTGTACTCTTCCCCTCTGAGTCTACAGTCAGTATCACCCTGTCTGACTGTACTCTTCCCCTCTGAGTCTACAGTCAGTATCACCCTGTCTGACTGTACTCTTTCCCCCTGATTCTCAGAGCTGGTTACAGTGCCAGAGACTTGATTCCTGCTGCTAGTCCCTGAACGAACATCCTCCTCAAGAGTATCCAGAGAGTTTTCTTGTTAGTGAGTGAATTGCCACAAGGAAACTCTGTACTGACTACCCACTCCACAGGGAAACCCTGTACTGACTACCCACTCCACAGGGAAACCCTGTACTGACTACCCACTCCACAGGGAAACCCTGTACTGACTACCCACTCCACAGGGAAACCCTGTACGGACTACCCACTCCACGGGGAAACTCTGTATTGACTACCCACTCCACAGGGAAACCCTGTACTGACTACCCACTTCACAGGGAAACACTGTACGGACTACCCACTCCACAGGGAAACCCTGTATGGACTACCCACTCCACAGGGAAACCCTGTACTGACTACCCACTCCACAGGGAAACCCTGTACTGACTACCCACTCCACAGGGAAACCCTGTACGGACTACCCACTCCACAGGGAAACCCTGTACTGACTACCCACTCCACAGGGAAACCCTGTACTGACTACCCACTCCACAGGGAAACTCTGTACTGACTACCCACTCCACAGGGAAACCCTGTACTGACTACCCACTCCACAGGGAAACCCTGTACAGACTACCCACTCCACAGGGAAACCCTGTACGGACTACCCACTCCACAGGGAAACTCTGTACTGACTACCCACTCCACAGGGAAACTCTGTACTGACTACCCACTCTACAGGGAAACTCTGTACTGACTACCCACTCCACAGGGAAACCCTGTACTGACTACCCACTCCACAGGGAAACCCTGTACAGACTACCCACTCCACAGGGAAACCCTGTACGGACTACCCACTCCACAGGGAAACTCTGTACTGACTACCCACTCCACAGGGAAACTCTGTACTGACTACCCACTCTACAGGGAAACTCTGTACTGACTACCCACTCCACAGGGAAACTCTGTATTGACTACCCCCTATACGGACTACCCACTCCACAGGGAAACTCTGTACTGACTACCCACTCCACAGGGAAACTCTGTACTGACTACCCAATCCACAGGGAAACTCTGTACTGACTACCCACTCTACAGGGAAACTCTGTACTGACTACCCACTCCACAGGGAAACTCTGTACTGACTACCCACTCTACAGGGAAACTCTGTACTGACTACCCACTCCACAGGGAAACTCTGTATTGACTACCCCCTATACGGACTACCCACTCCACAGGGAAACTCTGTACTGACTACCCACTCCACAGGGAAACTCTGTACTGACTACCCAATCCACAGGGAAATTCTGTACTGACTACCCACTCTACAGGGAAACTCTGTACTGACTACCCACTCCACAGGGAAACTCTGTACTGACTACCCACTCCACAGGGAAACTCTGTACTGACTACCCACTCTACAGGGAAACTCTGTACTGACTACCCACTCCACAGGGAAACCCTGTACAGACTACCCACTCCACAGGGAGGGAGGCCTGTACTGTGCTATACTATTCTATGTTCTATAAGATGAAAGGAGGAAGAAGAAAGTTTGACGAGAAAACAAGTGTGTTAATGGACGACGTGGTGCAGAACAAAGTGCCGTTTTGGGCAAAAAAAGTCCTGCATACCAAACAATAATCAAAAGCTAAACATTTAATTCTCTGTCCAATACACCAAGGCAAAAGGACAGTTAGGCTGGTGACAATTTTATCAAGAAGTAATGTGATAATTGTGACCATCTTAATATATTTTGATTCTCACAGTCCTGCAGGAGATAACAGGTTAGAGCCAATGGCATGGAAAATTGACAACTCATTTTGTTGGAAATAAAATAGTATTAGTTCTTCACCTGTCCAATCTTTCAGCTAAATCCATCTTGGAAGCCCATACTTAATCAGCAGATTTTGAAGTGATCACTAGAAGTTATCACTCTCTTGAGTTAGAGTTTAAATTGTACTTTATATCTTTTCTCAGAACACTCATAGCATAGTTTAGATGACGCATATTGCTTTGATTTCTTGCTTTCTAACTTATAGTCATACTAAACGAGAGTAACTGCCCATTGCTGCTTTTACAATACTGCCAATGTTAGAGCACATAATTTTGAGCTCAAAATTGCCATTACTGAATGCCACCTGTTAGCTATGAGAATGGTCTTCCAAGAAGGTACTGATAAGAACCTTTTGACATAATCCCAAGAGTCTGAATTTCTATTCAGGGACATTCTTGTTTAATTTCCACCAAAGTGCAGGATGGAAGAATAATGTTTTTTTTGGTGGTCCTCCATAACTATCACAAAGTCATATCTTGATGCACCACACAGTAACCCTTAGCTATCGGAGGTGTCATGACGGACTAGGAGATCTTTACTACTAACTGTGTCATACAAAAGCTGTGAGAACGTTCTTGCTCTTGGCCTTTTATCCACAGGACACAAAGAAATTCTGAAACGTCAAGCACCTTGTTATCAAACCTGGATAAAGAGGTACAGGACATACTATTACTGAAAATGAACTCAGTCCAGCTGAATTCCTTCATTTCAAAGCTGTCAGATCCTTTTCTTTCACAGGGCGCAAACCAAGTGCATCCACTCATAAGATAATCCTCTTCATGTTTTGTGGAAATTTACTTCTTTCTCTTTCATTACATTTTGGCATTCAGTTCCATCATCCCCTCAACATTAACGCTCAAAAGCTCATAGTTCAAAGTAAACTTTATTATCAGAGTATATACACGTCACCACACACAACCCTGAGGTTTTTTTTTCCTGCAGGCATACTCAGCAAATCTATAGAATAGTAACTGTAAACAGGATCAATGAAAGAGCAATAACATAGAAGACAACAATTTGTGCAAATGCAAATATAAACAAATAGCAATAAGTAACAAGATAAAAAGTCCTTAAAGTGAGATCACTGGTTGTGGGACCTTCTCAATAGATAAGTGTAGTTATCCTCTTTTGTTCAAGAGCCTGATGTTTGAGGGGTAGTAACTGTTCTTGAACCTGGTGGTGTGAGTCCTGAGGCACCTGTACCTTTTATCTGATGGCAGCAGTGAGAAACGAGCATGGCCTGGATGGTGAGGATCTTTGACGATAGATGCAGCTTTTCTACGGCAATGTTTCATGTAGATGTGCTCAATGGTTGAGAAGTTTTTACCTGTGATGCACTGAACTGAATCCACCACCTTTTGTAGGACTTCTCACTCAAAGGCATTGGTGTTCCCATACCAGGCTGCAATGCAGCACACTTTCCACCACACATCTATATAAGTTTGTCAAGGTTTTTGATGACATGCCGAATCTCCGCAGACTCCTGAGGAAGTAGAGGCACCTTTGTGCTTTCTTTGCCATTACGTTTATATGATGGGGCCAGGACAGGTCCTATGAGATAGTGACACCCAGGAATTTAAACTTACTGATTCTCTCCATCTCTGATCTTCCAATGAGGACTAGCTTATGGATCTCTGGTTTCTCTTTCCTAAAGTCCCTTGGTCTTGCTGACATTGAGTGACACGTTGTTGTTATGACACCACTCTGCCAAATTTTCAATCTCCTTTCTGTATTCTGATTCATCACCTCTTTTGATACAGCCCACAACAGTAGTGTCATCAGCAAATTTGAACATGGTGTTGGAGCTTTGCTTGGCCACACGGTCATAGGTGTAAAGGGAGTAGAGCAGGGGGCTAAGCACACAGCCCTGTGGTGCACCTGTGCTGATTGAGACTGTGGAGGAGATATTTTTGCAAATCTGAACTGACTGGGGTCTACAAGTCAGGAAATCCAGGGTTCAATTGCACAAGGGGGAAATGAGATCCAGGTCTTTTGAGGGGATTACCAATCTTGAAAACCTGGGCCTTCATAGTCCCTGCTGCAACTGGATTATTGACTTCCTCATTGGAGACCACAATCAGTAGGAATCAGTAATAACATCTCCTCATGAACAATCACTTCAACGGTATGTATTTAGCCCAATGCTCCACTCTCTCTACTCTCATGACTGACTGGCTAAGCACAGCTCAAGTGAGGTAGACTGGTTGGCTGAGTTGTATCACAACAAAAACTTTACTCTCATCGTCAACAAGTCCAAAGAGTTGATTGTAGACTTCAGGAAGGGTAGGCTGGAGAACATGTACCTGTCCTCATTGAGGGGTCAATGGTGGAAAAGCGAGCAGCTTTAAGTTCATGAGTGTCAACATCTCAGGGGATCTGTCCTGGGCCTAACACATGATGCAATCATGTAGAAGGCACACCAGTGGATCTAATCATTTGTAGTTTGAGGAGATTTGATACGTTACCAAAGGCTGTTACAGATTTCTATGAATGTGCGTAGTATGGAGAGCATTCTGACAGCTTGTTTCACAATTGCAGGTAGCAGCAGAGGATTGTAGATTCAGTCAGATCTATCACGGGCACAGCCCTTCCATCATCGAAGGCACCTTTACAAGGCTGTGGCCGTTAGAAGACAGCATCACGAGGACCCCTGTGACATGCTCTCTTTCTGTGTTACCAAGGAAAAGAAGGTACAGAAGCCTAAAGGCCCATATTCAACGATTCAGAAGTGGCTTCCACCCCTCCATCATCATGTTTCTGGAGGCTCCGCAAACTCTTGAACACCACCTCATTATTTCCTTCCTTTTGCACTGTTCATTTATTTTGTATTTTATAATAATTTTCTGTCTTTGCACCGAACTGCTGTCGCAAAAAACAACAAAGATTATATCAGATACGACATTGATAATAAACCTGATTCTGATTCATATTATGTCTGAGTAATTGCTTCATACCTTGCCTGGAATCTGAACATGTACTTTTGTGCATTTATGGTCAGAGCACAATCCTGCTTACAGAACCAGTGACTTATTCCTTTTAAAGTTGTGTCTGTGGTGGCTTGGAAGAGGTTACGGGAAGATTTACACCAAATTAGAGTTTGTAGTAGGAATAGAGTCTTATTAATGGTTAAATTTTGTTGGTCAACATGACTAACATTTCGATGCACATGTGCATGAAGGAAACTAATTTTGTAAATACTTTTCCTCTGGCTAGTTTTACATAAAATGCTTTTGCTGTTGGCAGTAATATTGCTCATCACTTACTGCTTGACTGAGCTTCATCTTACCATAGCCTGAAATTTTATTTGATTTTGGAAACACCACACTTTGCATTTCTGAGTCATTGTGAACTATATATCCTTACCAAAGGCCTATACTTCTCCAGGTAATACCACTCCTGTTCTACCTGAATGTTCAATGCAGAAAGAGACAGTTGAGGTTTGCAATAAATGGAAGTCACTCCTGGTTTAATGCAAATATGCTGATAATGTTTGACATCATACTCCTTCAGGAGGCTGCTTGTCATTCCTGAACTGAATACATTTCCCTAATTTATCTTGTGTCCAGATCTTATCGATCGGTCTATTGTGTTAGAATCAGGTTTAATATTGCTGGCATGTGGCGTGAAATGTGTTGTTTTGTGGCAGCAGTATAGTACGATAAATAAAAAGCTATAATTACAATAAAAAGTGTGTGTCTAAAAATCAATTAAATAATTAATGCAAAAGGAGACCCAAATGAAAAATAGTGAGGTGGTGCTCATGGGGTGGTTCATTGTCTGTTCAGAAACCTGATGGCAGAGGGGAAGAACCTGTTCCAAACATGTTGAGTGTGTGTCTTCAGGCTCCTGTGCCCCCTCCCTGATGGTAGCAATAAGGAGAGGGCATGTCCTGGGTGATGGAGGTTCTTAATGATGGACGCCACCTTTCTGAGGCACCGCTCCTTGCCCATGATGGAGCTGACTGAACTTACAACTTTTTGCAGCTTTTTAATAATCCTGTGTGGTGCCCCCCACCCCCACACTAGATGATGATACTACCATTTAGGATGCTGTCTGTGGTACATCTGCAGAAATTTGCTCGAATCTCCTCAAACTCCTAGTGAAGTATAGCCACTGCTGAGCTGCCTTTGCAATGCATCAATATGATGACCCAAAATCGATCTTTAGAGACGTTGCCACCCAGGAATTTCAAACTGCTCACCCTTCCCACGACTGCTCCTTGATGAGGACTGGTGTGAGTTCCCTTGACTTTGCCTTCCTGAAGCCCACAATGAATTCCTTGGTCTCACTGACGTTATGTGCGAGGTTGTTGTTGCTACACCACCCTACCAGCCGATCTATTTCACTCCAGCAACACACATCAAAGTTGCTGGTGAACGCAGCAGGCCAGGCAGCATCTCTAGGAAGAGGTACAGTCGACGTTTCAGGCCGAGACCCTTCGTCAGGATTAACTGAAGGAAGAGTTAGTAAGGGTTTCGGCCTGAAACGTCGACTACACCTCTTCCTAGAGATGCTGCCTGGTCTGCTGCGTTCACCAGCAAATTTGATGTGTGTTGCTTGAATTTCCAGCATCTGCAGAATTCCTGTTGTTTGCTATTTCACTCCATCTAGTTTTCCTTCTTTAACAAGTCGTATCATTAGCTGATATATCTTTCTAAATCTCGCACTACTAGTCCCAATGTTCGGAGAAGTTTCCTACCTGAAATTGGACGATTATTTTAATTAGATGTATACTAGTGCAAAATCTGTGAAAAACTATCCTGATTCATAATGGACAAAGACTGATAGGTTTTGTTTTATGGGAATCAAAGGGTGTGGGATTAGTGCGGGTCTGTGGTACTGAGACAAGGTCAGTTATGATCTTGTTGCATGATAGAAAAGGCACTCCTTTTGCCTCTTCAATTCAACTCCTACTTCTGTTTCTAATGTTCTAGCATTGACATTTGCCTCGATGCACTACTTGTTAATTAAAACCTTTGGCTCACCTGTTTTTCATTTTGCCCTCTTCCAGCTTTCCCACTATATGTACTAGTTTCATTACTCCCCTCCACCTCCACGTAATGAACAATATGATAACTGACCCAGTCTTCAATTTACTCTGTGACATGCAAGCTGTCACTATGTTGGAATCTGGTTGTTTAGAATCTACATCACTGTTCCTAGTGACTGTTGTTGCATCTCCCATAAGTAATTGTCTAGGCATGGGTTGCCGAACCTGGGGTCCAAGGACCCCTCTGGTTATGGTAGGGGCCCATGGCATAAAAAAGGTTGGGAACCCCTGGTCTAGACATACTATTTTCAGTCTGGTTCAGATTAAATGCGGCTGTCAGCCCTTTAACATTATAATAACTTACAGTATGAGCCATTTGGCATGGATGGTGTCTTTTGTATTCGAAATTGCCAAATTCATCAAAGCTACTCTCTGACAGGCTTTCTCAAAAGTTAGTCAGATGTATTTAAATGACTTTAAATTCTTCCGAAAACCAGTCCACAAAAAATATATCTCAATAGACTGTCCAGAATTTTACCCAAGTTCAGAACATAGTTCAGAAACCAATTTATTTTGTTGTGTAATTTGGCAATTGCTTTATCAAACAGTTTTAAACAAAGAAGAAGCTTGTGGGACCATTATTATATGCAAAACTGTAAGAAATGACGACATGCGATCTCATGATCTGGTAGAAACTGCTTAAATCAAACCCATGGTAACATAGTGAGGTCATCACAATGATACGTTACATTTTGTGGGCATTTTGATTGAATAATCACTTCCCTAATGCATCAGACCAGGTTCAAGCATCCAGGGGTGTTTTTTCCCTCAATTTAGCCATCTGGTAATCTGCAGGAGCCAACTATTTGTCTTATATGGAAGTTCCCTGATTTTATTGCATTGAGTTAAAAGGATATCAGATAAGTTCCATGATGAAAGGGTAACCGTCATCGTCATTAGGTCGCATCTGGAATTTCCAGTTGGCGGACGATTTCCCTCCACACCACTCTGTCCCGACACTTGTCCACAACATCCTTAATCTTGTCCAGCTTGGTCCAATCCTTGATGGTATCCAGCCACCTTGTTCTTTGACTTGGCAAAGGATAACCTTAAATAAAAATTGAAAATAAAACATACAAGTGCTGGAAATAGAAAAAAACTACAGACACAGGACCGATCACTGCTTTGAAGAGCAGCTGCACTGAGTGACCATGCGTTTTCAGTTGCCGGCTACTTGAATTCCCCATCTATTATTTGCAGATGACACAAAGCTGGGAGGCAGTGTGAAATGTGAGAAGGATGTTATGAGAATATAGGGTGACTTGGACAGGTTGGGTGAGTGGGCAGATGCATGGTAGATGCAGTTTAATGTGGATAAATGTGAGGTTATCCACTTTGGTGGCAAGAACAGGAAAGCAGATTACTAACTGAATGGTGTCAAATTAGGAAAAGGGGAAGTACAATGAGATCTAGGTGTCCTTGTTCATCAGTCACTGAAAGTAAGCATGCAGGTACAGCAGGCAGTGAAGAAAGCTAATGGCATGTTGGCCTTCATAACAAGGGGAGTTGAGTATAGGAGCAAAGAGGTCCTTCTGCAGTTGTACAGGGCCCTGGTGAGACCACACATGGAGTATTGTGTACAGTTTTGGTCTCCAAATTTGAGGAAGAATATTCTTGCTATTGAGGAAGTGCAGCGTAGGTTCACAAGGTTAATTCCCGGGATGGCGGGACTGTCATATGTTGAAAGAGTGACTGGGGTTGTATACACTGGAATTTAGAAGGTTGAGAGGGGATCTGATTGAAACATATAAGACTATTAAGGGATTGGACACGCTAGAGGCAGGAAACATGTTCCGGATGTTGGGGGAGTCCAGAACCAGAGGCCACAGTTTAAGAATAAGGGGTAGACAATTTAGAATGGAGTTGAGGAAAAACTTTTTCACACAGAGGGTTGTGGTTCTGTGGAATGCTCTGCCTCAGAAGGCAGTGGAGGCCAATTCTCTGGATTCTTTCAAGAAAGAGTTAGATAGAGCTGTTAAAGATAGCGGAGTGAAGGGATATGGGGAGAAGGCAGGAAAAGGGTACTGATTTTGGATGATCAGCCATGATCACAGTGAATGGTGGTGCTGGCTCGAAGGGCTGAATGGCCTATTCCTGTAGCTATTGTCTATTGTCTATTGTCTTATCTCCGATCTGTCTCCCTGCGGCCTTATAACAAGGACCAATCTAAGCTTGAAGAAAAACACCCTGTCTCCATCTGGAAATTTTACAGACTGTAGACTCAGTGTTGAATACTCCAACACTGGGTAAATTGGTCTTGCCGTATGCCGGTTTAGAACTGATTATTTCTATCTGTAGTCCATCTGTGATTTTGGCTCAGTTTTTCTCTCTCTGTAACTTTAGCTGAATATGCCCAACAGCAACACACAAGTACAGACAAAGAAATAGAAAATTCCCCTAACTACCATCCTAATTCATTTGGTCTCACCATATCAGAGATATTCCCTGTGTTCTGCACATCCCTTCCCTATATTCTCTAAGCAGAAACCATCTTGTTTTCTCTCTTCTTCAATTCTGATGAAGGGTTTTAGCCCTGAAGTTCTGCTCTTTCACAAATGTTGCCTGACTGCCTGAGTGTTTTCAGCATTTTTGGGTTTTATAATGGATAACGAGCTTTGATCAGTTATTATCCAGTTAAAGACAAAAATATTCTCCAGTGTGTTAGTGAGGATCAGCACTAAAATCAAGATGGCTCCTTTTGAAGCAAGAATGAAGGGTTTTCAATATTCGTTTATTACTTACTCATTCATGAAGTAGTCAATATTATTTACTCAGTTAAATCAATTAGTTACTCAGTTAAAACTTCATGAAATAATCAATATTGATGTATGTAAACTTCACATTACCGATTAGTCATTCATTTCTTTGAAACTGAGCTTGCTCTGCCTAAAAATATTTAGCAGTAATTTTTCCTTCCCGAACCTTTCTGTTTCCCCGATTTCTGAGTGGTGTTTCCTCAGCAAAAGGCCTTTGAGGGAGGGACTTTCAGACAGGAATGATATGACTATAATAAATTAACCTTAGGTGTAACAACTTGATAGAAACCAATAACTGGCTGAGGAATTAATTATTCAGGCAGTTGAATCCTTTGAGTATTTCAGCAATTTGTTTACTCCAGACTATCTTTATTCCAGTTATCTTATTTTCCTGAAATATAACAGATTATTTTCTTCCTTTGGCTATTGACTTATTTAAATTAAATAATTATTAATTATTTCTGTGGAAAAATATTTTGTATTCTCAGCTATTGTGTAATTATCTATATATTTTTATTCTATTCAGTCAGAAATTTAAATATAGAATATTATTTACTTAAATCTGAAAGATTATTTACTCAGTTAAGTCTTCATGAAGTGATAATCTCACTCAGAGCTGAACTAATCATCATTTGATCTACTTTCATATATCACTGTAACGTGATCAAGTCTCCACTCACTCCTGCTTCTACCTACCTGCTGCTAATTTACTCACTCATGCCCTTGTTATTTTAACACATAATAATTCTAAATGTTCTCCAGGTTAGTATCCCAACTTCCCCACGCCCAATTTCCATTAAGAATTCATATGAAACTTCAATCTCGATTGAATGAAAAATCCAGAAATTGAGTAAAAATCCAATTAATTGATCAACTTACTAAATAAAATCTCAGGAATAAGTCAATAATTATTAAAGAAGAAAATATATAAATACATTTAAATTGGCCAAAGAGGAGAGATCTGAGATAGAGGCTCCTCACCCCTCTCATTCCCCTGTCCCCATGGGGTGCTCCCCCAACCTGCCACAAAATCTGATGATTGTGCAAATGCTGATTAAATCCAGTTTGTTTCTATAAATGGGAATACAGAACTTAGCAAAGAGCCAGTAGGCATCGATCTTTCACTACTCCTTTCTCCCTATAGCCCTAAGGACTGCTTTAGGGAGCTCATTAGTCCGCAATGGAGCTATTTGGAAAACTGTCATGGGCACAATTTTCACTGATCTGTCCCTGCATCTTTTATTTTTTAAAAAATATAAACTTTTCATCCATCCAGCAACACTGCTAGCCAATTAATATGGCTAATAGCAAGAGATGATACAGTATGTGGGATGAAGTCAAGTCGCCATCACATTATAAATGTCCTGATTTTGCTGTGAAAATAATCACCCTTACTTTCAGTATTTCATGTCATCACTAATCTCTTTATCAAAGGCATTTGAAGTACATACTTCAATGAATGTACATGTGTGACGGAAAGCACTTGGTAAACACACACACACACGCACGCACGCACACACACACACACACACACACACACACGCGCGCACACACACACACGTACACACACACACACACGTACACACACACACACACACACACACACACACACACACACACACATTGCCTTGTTGTTGTGCTGACTGTATGCTCTTCAATGTTTTTCCCAGTATATTTTCAGAATGAGACTAAACTGAACTGACACACTTGGGTTGGCTTTTGGTACCTTTCCTGCCACACATGGTGGAATATTCTATTTCTTTATAATGTGTATATGTTGTTTGTATACTATACTGAATGTAGATACTTCTATTTATTTTGTAATATGTTTGTAACTACATTGTGGAGTGTATCATATTCTAATTCATGTCTTAAGTTAACTTTGATGGTAATTAAAGATTGTACGTCCTAGTGTAGAATTAAAGGGACTCTTCACCCTCAGGGAGAGAGAGACGGGGGCTGCCAGGAGTTTTCACTGGACAGTAAGTACAGAGCTGTTATTGTGTTTGGTTGTAGATATCATTTTGTAAATATTTGCATTTTTCTTTTCACTATTTTCACTAAGTTTTGTAACTTTGATTTTTGATGCACACAATAAACACCCCTGCACTGAAGTGCTAAGTGACTCCAGCCATTTTATTCTTTGCTCGTAACCCACATATCTAACATATTGCAATATACTGTATGATCAGGAAATAAAGGACTATGCTTAAGGTTGTGACAAGTTTATTACGTTTCATTTTGGATGTCAGTATCGTACTTGCAGGTATGAGAGAGAGAGAAAGAGAGAGAGAGAAATTTGAAAACTGAACTAGAGTGCCCAGTGGTATGCAATTCTTCTTGTTAACTTAATTTAATTTTCCACCAAATTGTGCAGCTCTGAAAATTTACATCAGGTTCAATTTCCTAACCTTGATGTTTTAAAGGATCTTATCTCATTTCCATCTCTGCAACAGAACATTCATTTAAAAACTGGGGGAAATGCATGTGACTGAGTTTTCAACTTTTTCAAACATAAAAGGTTATGCTAAAGTACAATTCTGGACATGAGACATCCCTATGTTTTAAAGCTCACTTATCCTGCAGTTTTGAATTTTAGCCTGAGCCATGTGCTTTAGACATTTATGTTTAACCTAAAGGTACTTTAATCTACTTTTCCCTTAGCTAAGTTCCTCTAACTACATGATTGTAAGCAACCAAGATTTGTGAAAGAAGGAAAAGAATATCAAAAGTTCACTCTGGCGCAGAATTGCAAAATACACTGCTCATGAACACATATAAAGAGATAACTCAAAATCCCTCATGATTGAGGCTAGTGCTGGAAAATAGTTTACTGTAATTGCAATTCAATGTGTTTTATGCGATAGGTGGTAGTGTTAAATGGGTTATCGTAACGGAATGACCAATTTTGTGTCTTTCTTGATTTTTATTTTTCATAGAAATAAAAATGTAGGATTGATGCAGAACTTTACACTACTACTTTACACAACTGTAAAATGTCAGAATTACCAACCTTAAGTTTTTATGTAATACCATTATGGATCCAAATTCTATTAACTAAATGACAGATAAGACATGGAGAGGTACAATTAATTAAAATTGTGACATCTTGAACTCGAATTCCTATGGTGTTCCTGGATCACTTAAAAAGTGACTCACGTTCAAAGTGAAATACCATCACTTTGTTAGTTGGCATCCTTTCACCTGCCTGGGCTGATGAAACTGTACATTTCAAACACTAGTGAGGCCACCTCACGTTGTGCATTTCCATTCCTGACTAAGCAAGTCAATTCAGGAAAGACTAAACTAGCCATAGGCACAATGGCTGTAGGAATTGTTGGCTATTCTGTGACCTTATTTGCTATGGAGCTGTTAATATCACTGATATATGTGGCATTGCATCCCTACCCACGGTTAATGTTGTATTGGACTCCTGTCATCAGTTTCCCACTGATGATATTCATTATTGAAGTTCCTTACAGTTAACACAGATCACCAGATGTCCAACAGGTCATTCGATCAAACAACCTCCTATTCAAGGGATCCTTGGAGATGATGCCATCTTGTGCACTGTCATTGATTTAGAATTATATTATAATTGTATATCTGTTTACTGTGAATGCATTTCTTTAAAAAATGCTTCAGGAAGCTAGATTACAATGTTCTAAAATTATCAGTGTCAGTACATATTAATCCACAGAGATCACTAGTATAATTTAAAACATTAGGAACACTCCCTTGAAACCATAATTCAACCAGTAAGGATGTAAGAAACAATCCTTTGCTTGGTGTTCATGAAATATATCTGGTTGTTCTTTATTACCATTTTAAATGCACAAGCACAGATGTAATATAATATTACACTTCTTAGTCCTCAAGTTTTGAGGCCAGAAATCAATCACGGTCTTGTTGAAAAGCAGAATATGCTCAAGAGGATGTAGGGTTTATGTCTGCTGATAATTTCTCATGTTCAACAGAAGAAAAATAATTTGCATAACTTAAATAAGAACAAATTGATATATTCGTTAATAGATCTCAGCCAATTGAAGAGAATTGCATAGCTTAAAAGAGCTCAGCATAACCATTTTGACAGCAGTTTGACAGCAGCAGTGACGTACTTTCAAGTGAATTGACTGGAATGACTCAGTAAAGCAGTTCAAAACCTTGTCTGTCCCTCTGCGCAACGAACTAAAGGAATGTATTTGAAATTACATCAGTGAAGAATACATATGCTCTTTTCTATTCATGACTGAGATTAAGATGCTTATTTTCCCAATGCCACCAGGGTAAGGATATAACAATTAAGTAAAAGATTTCTATGTAAAAAGACAGATGAATCAATGAAAAAAATCTGTTAATCCGAAAAGAGCAAATAAAATCTCTGATCCTAAAGGATATAACACAGAAAACACTATCAGACTCATTGTATTATAAACTGAATAGATTCACAATGTGACCTGGAAATGGGAAACAGATACAAAGTTTGCTGCAATCAAACACCACTTTTTTCCCCTGTAAATTTTAAATTCTCATGGGTCACAATAAAAAAACACAAATCGACAAAAATGTTTGAAAACTAAAATTAGAAGTTGAAATGCTTGTGAGATGCAGCAAAAGTACACAAGGTTTTTCTGAAGGAACAGAGGTACTGCAGTCCTTGAGAAGAGTACAATGGGAGGAAGGAATTCTTTAAGGTTAAAGAGGGTATAAACTGGACTTGATTTTTAACTGATACATACAATCAAGAAAATCAGTGTAATGAAATAACTGATTTCTAGAGGGCAAAGAATTGGAAGCTGTATAGCACCCCAATTTTAACAAGGTGGTTTAAATTATCATGGAACGTGTATTCCAAAGTATCTGATTCTATCCATTGGTGATGCCAACAGAAACTTGTTCATTAAATTAAGTTTACTTTTAACTTTTACAGTTTGAAATGTCATATAAATCAGCATGTCTTCCTATGTTGATGCTTTCAAGGAATATCCTTGTCATAGTCCGGTCCGGGAAGTCCATATTCCGGTTCACGGTCCGGTCCATCGACCCTTGCTCCAGGTTTTCCTATCTACCCTGTTTCTGTCTTGTTGAGCTCTAATTGAGTCAGCTGATGCTAGTTGGGACTGGCTGCATAAATACCTCCAGAGACCAGGGCGTGGCCGCTGGATTGTTCTTGTCCTTACTCCTTGTATCCCTTCCCCTGCCTTCTGTTTCCTTGCCTGAAGCCTTGCCTTGCCTGTAACTCTCGCCTCGCCTGTAACTCTTGCCTCGCCTTGCCTGTAACTCTCGCCTCGCCTGTAACTCTCGCCTCGCCTTGCCTCGCCTGTAACTCTCGCCTCACCTTGCCTCGCCTGTAACTCTCGCCTCGCCTTGCCTCGCCTGTAACTCTCGCCTCGCCTTGCCTTGCCTGTAACTCTCGCCTCGTCTTGCCTTGCCTGTAACTCTCGCCTCGCCTGAAGTTCTCGTCTTGCCTTGCTTTGCCAGTAGCCTTGCCGGTAACTCTCGCCTCGCCTGAAGTTCTCGTCTTGCCTTGCTTTGCCAGTAGCCTTGCCGGTAACTCTCGCCTCGCCTGAAGTTCTCGTCTTGCCTTGCTTTGCCAGTAGCCTTGCCGGTAACTCTCGCCTCGCCTGAAGTTCTCGTCTTGCCTTGCTTTGCCAGTAGCCTTGCCGGTAACTCTCACCTCGCCTGAAGTTCTCGTCTTGCCTTGCTTTGCCAGTAGCCTTGCCGGTAACTCTCGCCTCGCCTGAAGTTCTCGTCTTGCCTTGCTTTGCCAGTAGCCTTGCCTTGTCTTGTTGGTAACTCTCGCCTCGCCTGAAGTTCTCGTCTTGCCTTGCTTTGCCAGTAGCCTTGCCTTGTCTTGCTGTCTGGTCCTGGAGCCACCCTGTACCTAGCTCCTTTCCTGTCCCTTGCATCCGCCCAGGTAAGCCAGGCCATCTTGCCGTTACCTGGGGTTGGTTCTGTCCCTTCCTGTCCCTTGCCTCTGTCGAGTGGTGATCCGCGCCCTGCCCAGGTGATCCGCACCCTGCCTAGGAGGAGCCTGCCAAGCCTCAAGCCTCCAGCCTCCAGTCTCCAGCCTCCAGTCTCCAGCCTCCAGCCTCCAGCCTCACCTCTAGTCTCCAGCCTCCAGCCTCCTGCCAAGCTTCGCCTCGTCTCTTGCCTAGCCCCAAGCCTGTAGACTCCAGTCTCTAGCCTCTAGCCTCTTGCCAAGCCAAGCCAAGTCTCTAGCCTCTAGCCTCTTGCCAAGCCAAGTCTCTAGCCTTTAGCTTCTAGCCTGAAGACTCCAGCTTCGCCCTGCCTGCCTGCCAAGCCTCGTCCTTGCCTAGTTCTGGGGTCCGAGCCATGGGGAAGACCCAGTCCAGTCTCTGGCTCAGAGTCCAAGCCCGGGCTCCTAGGTCTCTTGTTCAGTCCTGTTCCAGGTTCCTGGTTTTCCTGTCCATGTCCTTGCCATTGCCCTGTACCCCAGTCCTGTCCCTAGTACTTCAGTGTCTGTGTCTTGCATTTGGGTCCGTTCCTAGCCACTGCCCTTATGACAATACTGAAGTTAAACACATTATCATACAGGGTGAAGACAATATCTGAATACAGTTGGAAAAGACAAAATTAGCCTGGATAGCACATACAATAACAATAGGCTGGTATTATGTATGCCATTATGAAGAAAGCACAGTAGCACCTCTACTTTCTTAGAAGTGTGCGAAGATCTGGTATGTCAACTAAAACTTTGACAAACTTCTAGGGAGTATATTGACTCATTGCACCATAGCCTGGTACGGAAACACCAATGCCACTGAATAGAAAATCCTCCAAAAAGTAGTGGATACGGCTCAGATCATCATGGGTAAAGCCCTCTCCACCACTGAGCACATGGAGAACTGTCACAGAAAAGCAGCATCCATCAGTAAGGACTCCCGCCATCCAGGCCATACTCTCTTCTCACCACTGCCATCAAGAAGAAGGTACAGGAGCCTCAGGACACACCACCAGGATCAGGAACAATCAGGCTTCTGAATCAGAGGGGATAACTTCACTCAACTTCTCTTGCTCCTCACTGAATTGTTCCTACAACCTATGGATTCACTTTCAAGGACTCTTCATCTCATGTTCTCGATATTTTTTGCTTATTTATTATTATTATTATTATTGTTTGTATTTTCAGTTATTTTTGCCTACTGGTTCTTTATAAGTCCTATTGGGTTCAGTCTTTTATTGATTCTATTGTGTTTCTTGGATTTACTGTGCATGCCCACAAGAAAATGAATCTCATGGTTGTATATGGTGATGTTTATGTACTTTGATAATAAATTTACTTTGAACTTTGAACTTACGCTGCTGATTTCCAGTGTTGATTCTATCAGTGGTTATCTTACTCTGTAGAACTCTGTGGAAGTTGTGGTAAGGCAAGGGTTAAAGACAACGTCCAGGCAAGAATTAGCCTGGTACAGTTGTAGTCAAGCAAGGCCTTTGAGGTGAGACAGCCAGAAAAACCTCTGATTACTACAGATGAGATAGGCTGGGGTGTTTGTGGCAGAGTATACTCAAGCCAGATGTGCAAGACCTCTGTAGTGAGACTTTTCCAGAAAGGTATTTCTAAAATGTAGTGTCCCTTTACAAACCAGGGATGCCAGAGACAGATGAGATAAGAATAACAGAAGGATGTGAAACATACTCAACAAATAAGGCACAATTGTCTTTGCTAACTTCAAAATATCATCGGCTGTCCTCTTGAAGTTTTGATTGACTTGAACACCTCTTTTGTGAATGGCAATAGATCCTTGAAGCCAGGAATTCAACACATACCTTTTACCAAATCATCTATATTCATAACTGATAAGCAGTTTTCTCCTGGCTTCAGGACAAGTTGGGTTACAGGGCAATGCTGTTATACTTGTGCACAAGTTAAAAAAAATAACAGAATGCTTGAATCGTACAAGTGTGTGTTCTGGGTTCAGTTATTTCAGTTACATTATTTTATGTTATTTGTGGAGAGTGCAACCCCTTGATCTCAGTATACTTTATATTTTAAACATATCACTCTTTCTTTCTGAAATTAAAATGCTTCCTTTTCTTTAAAGACAGTGATGCATAAGAACAAATCAGAATGGCTTCTTTGGCAACAAAATCCTGGCCTAGAGCGTTTCACTGCGGCAAAGCCCTGGTCTTGACGTGAGGTACAATGTGCTGTTTGGACACCTTCTTACTGTGGCTTCTCCTCCTTTCATTTCCAGTCCTGATTCCCTAAAGGTTAATTTGCAGGTTGAGTTTGTGCTGAGGAAGACAAATACGATGTTAACATTCATTTCAAGAGGACTAGAATATAAAAGCAAGGATGTAATGTTGAAACTTTATAAAGCACTGGTGAGGCCTCACTTGGAGTGTTGTGAGCAGGATTGAGCTCCTTTTCTTGGAAGGGATGTGCTGACACTGGAGAGTGTTCCAAGGAGGTACATGAAAATGATTCCAGGATTAAATGGCTTGTCATATGAAGAGCGTCTGATGGCTCTGGGCTTGTAGTCACTAGAATTCAGAAGAATGAGGGGTGACGTCATTGAAATAAAATTGAATGCTGAAAGGCCTTGATAGAGTAAACGTGGAGAGGATGTTTCCTATGGTGGGGGAATCTAAGACCAGAGGACACAGCCTCAGAATAGAGGGGTGTCCTTCTAGAACGGAGATGAGGAGAAATTTCTTTAGCTAGAGAGTGGTGAATCTGTGGAATTCTTTGCCACAGGCAGCTGTGAAGGCCAAGTCTTTATGTATATTTAAGGCAGAGCTTGATAGATTATTGATTGGTCAGGGCATGAAGGGTTATTCTGTGCAGTTTTGGTCCCCTAATCTGGGGAAAGACATTCTTGCTATAGAGGGAGTACGAAGAAGGTTCACCAGATTGATTCCTGGGATGGCAGGACTTTATATGATGAAAGACTGGATCAACTAGGCTTATACTCTCTGGAATTTAGAAGATTGAGGGAGAATCTTATTGAAACGTATAAAATCCTAAAGGGATTGGACAGGCTAGATGCAGGAAGATTGTTCTCGATGTTAGGGAAGTCCAGAACGAGGGGTCACAGTTTAAGGATAAAGGGGAAGCCTTTTAGGACCGAGATGAGGAAAAACTTCTTCACACAGAGAGTGGTGAATCTGTGGAATTCTCTGCCACAGGAAACAGTTGAGGCTAGTTCATTGGCTATATTTAAGAGGGAGTTAGATATGGCCCTTGTGGCTAAAGGGATCGGGGGTATGGAGGGAAGGCTGGTAGAGGGTTCTGAGTTGGATGATCAGCCATGATCATACTGAATGGCACTGCAGGCTCGAAGGGCCGAATGGCCTACTCCTGCACCTATTTTCTATGTTTCTATGTTATGGGGAGAAGGCAGGAGATTGGTGCTGAAAGGAAAATTGGATTAGTCATGATGAAATGGCAGAACAGACTCGATGGGCCAAATGGCCTAATTCTGCTCCTTTACCTTATGGTCTTACAAATGCCAGTCCAGATAGACCGGACGGCAGGATGTCGGGTGGGGTTGGATGCTGAGCCGATTTGGGGAGGTCAAGAACAGCTTCTCTGGCAGTGAAATCTAGGCCTGGAGCAATTCATCACGGTGAGGCCAGGTCCTAGTGCGAGGTTTTGACAATGTAAATGCCTGCCCGGATAGTTTGAGTGCTCCTCTCTCCAGGATGCTAAGGCTGTGAGACTGCTCTCAGCTGTTGTGCTTCATGTCTGTGAAATTTTCGGTGATATCCCCGCTAATATGATGAACAGAATATCAAAGCTTTGGGCCTACGCTGGGTTGCTCTGGAGATTTGGATCTAAGGACTCAGTTTACTTTAGAATACCGCTGTTGTTGTCTGCCTCTAATGTTTGCATGATTTGTTTTTTTTTCTTTCTCTGTGGGCACCTGGGACTTGGCCTTATTTTTTAAAAAATTGGGTTCTTTCGGGTTCCTCGCTTTGTGACTGCCTGTAAGGAAACAAATCTCAAGGTGGTATAATTTACACATTCTTTGATAATAAATGCACATTGATTTTTTGAAACTTTGAATCAACAGGTCTTTAATACATCAATAATGTAATTAATTTCACATCCATATCTGGAAAATAATCCCATGAAAATGTATCTATGATGCGATGCCAAACTAGAAAAAAAATTCGGTGTAACTGAAATGTTTAAATAATGAATCCACTCTCTGAACAGAATTTTGAGTAGATATTTCCTGGGTGAAGAGATGAAAGAGTGACAAGTATCTGTGTTCATTTTCATGCAGTTTTACTATTCGTGTGTTTTAAAATAAGTAAATGAAATGGTATCTTATTCACTGTTTTATTCAGTGGCAACTGCAGCCTCATATACCTGACAGATATTATCTTTTCTACTCCTGGTCCATGTTGGATTAAATTATCCTAATCTGCAATTGGCTCCATCCCTGCTCTGAGGAGGGAAACAATTACTCATAGTTTCTACTAAGTCAGATTTACACTTGCCAACTACAAGTGAGTCCTTGTAAAGTGAGAAAAGATTTGAGTCTGGTTTTTTCGAATGGATATACTTCTGATTTATGTCCATACCCTATATATGACAATGCAGAACAACAGTTTGCCATTTTTTTCGTGTCCGTTAAGTGTCGTATCATTATATTGGGCTGGAAGACTCTCCACTTCCGTTTGGGTTTACAGTCTCTATGGTGACGACAGGAATGTTCCCATTGAGTTTTCTTCCTCTGTCATCACCAGCTATGATATCTATTTGATGCTTTTCTGACCAGAGAAAATTTCATTACAATTGTACCACCAGATTGTGTTGGACAGAAAACTCTCTCTATCTTGAATTAACAACTGAAAATGCTGAAAATATTCTACAAGGCAAGAAATATCTGATGAGTAAAACAGAGAACACTTAAAGTCAATCTCCTCGCATCAGAATTTGCATAGATACTGTTGATCACACCAATTTCAAATGGGATCTTATATTGATTCAGCAAAGCAATTTCTTTTCTGAAATTAACTTTGGCACCACGTTAATATTTGGGTAAGCTTCTATTAAGTTAACCTGCAATTGATTCCACCTCATTTTATGATTATGAAGACACGTAGTCAGATTATTATCTGAATGGTGGCCGATTAGGAAAAGGGGAGGTGCAACGAGACCTGGGTGTCATTATACACCAGTCATTGAAAGTGGGCATGCAGGTACAGCAGGCGGTGAAAAAGGCAAATGGTATGCTGGCATTTATAGCAAGAGGATTGGAGTACAGGAGCAGGGAGGTACTACTGCAGTTGTACAAGGCCTTGGGGAGACCACACCTGGAGTATTGTGTGCAGTTTTGGTCCCCTAATCTGAGGAAAGACATCCTTGCCATAGAGGGAGTACAAAGAAGGTTCACCAGGTTGATTCCTGGGATGGCAGGACTTTCATATGATGAAAGACTGGATGAACTGGGCTTGTACTCGTTGGAATTTAGAAGATTGAGGGGGGATCTGATTGAAACGTATAAAATCCTAAAGGGATTGGACAGGCTAGATGCAGGAAGATTGTTCCCGATGTTGGGGAAGTCCAGAACGAGGGGTCACAGTCTGAGGATAAAGGGGAAGCCTTTTAGGACCGAGATTAGGAAAAACTTCTTCACACAGACAGTGGTGAATCTGTGGAATTCTCTGCCACAGGAAACAGTTGAGGCCAGTTCATTGGCTATATTTAAGAGGGAGTTAGATATGGCCCTTGTGGCTACGGGGATCAGGGGGTATGGAGGGAAGGCTGGTGCAGGGTTCTTAGTTGGATGATCAGCCATGATCATAATAAATGGCGGTGCAGGCTCGAAGGGCCGAATGGCCTACTCCTGCACCTATTTTCTATGTTTCTATGTTTCTATGTTTATTGTCATTTAGTAATGCACGCATTAAGAAATTATACATTATTTCCTCTGGTGTGATATCACAAAACACAGGACAAACCAAGACTGAAAAAACTGACAAAACCACATAATTATAACATATAGTTACAAACAGTGTAACAATGCCATTACTTGATGAAGAAGTCCGTGAGCACAGTAAAGTTCAAAATTTCTCAAATGTCCCACATCTCACGCAGACGGAGAGAAGGAAGAAAAACTCTCCCTGCCATACCTGACCACGGTCTGACTTTGAGTCATCCGAAAACTTCGAGCTCTGATCAGCTCTCCGACACCGAGTACTGAGCGCGATCTCTATCCGAACGATTCGACCTCCTTCTCGGTTGCCAAAAGCAGGCAAGGCCGGGGATTTTGAGACCTACCCTCCGAAAGATTCCCGACCACACAGTAACGACAGCAACGGACGGGCGTTTCAGAAATTTCTCCAGATGTTCCTCTGTGCTTTCACGTCCATTCTCCATCAAATCAGAATTATCCACGGCCCCTATTTAACAGATACGATATCATTTTTCACCGGAGGGCTACGCATGCGCAGGTGCGCTGCCATCTTCTCCTCCCTTTTATGTCAATTAAATGTAATACACTGACTAATTTTGCCATACACTAACTTATTAATCTACACATAGACACAGTAGACAGGGAGTATCTGTTTCCCAGGGTTGAAATGTCCAATATCAGAGGGCATGCACTGAAGATGAGAATGGGTAGGCTCAAGGGGGATATAAGGGTTTTTTACTCAGAGTCATGGATGTCTGGAATGTACTACCTGGTATGGTGGTAGAGGCAAATACATTAGAGTCTTTACATACAAGGCACAGTAATTATTTGACTTTTCTAGTTACTTAAGAATTCATAATGATTGTATGGAAATTGTAATGATTAATATGACTCATATATCAAGCATTTTTGATGAACTGTAACATTTTCTTCAAGATTCCTCATTTTGAGAAATGGCCTTTGAAGACTGTTAAATGCAATTTCATTTTTAAGTTTATAAATATTCTTTCAAGGTCCATTAACTAAATACTTCTAGTCCAATAGTGTTTAGTGATATATTGAGACTGGATTCATCCAAAAGATTTCCTTTGTAAACCTTCCACCGTGGTGATGGCATAAATGCACTTGCTCAGTTTCTAAGAGGCTGTGATTACATCTCCTCCAAAACCATTTGCTTTCGCACAATTCAGTCCCAATGTTGACTTACATTGGTGCCCGGTTTTACTGTTTTAAATTATAGTCGATTGACAAGAGCACTTCTGATCTGTTATTATTGTAGTCACATTTCATTCCCTTCTGTATTCTCAAATCAGACTCACAGTTTCGTAAAGATACAGCACGGGTACAGACACTTTGTCCCGACACTCAAGATGCCCATCTCAGCTTATACTAATCACTTGTGTTCAGCTCATAGCCCTCTTAATCCTTCCTATTCATGTACCTGTCAAAATGTTTTTTTAATAGTGAAGCTTTTTCTGCCTGTACCACCTCTAGCTCCTCAGCCCATGTACCCACCACCCTCAATGTGAAATACTTGGGCCTTAGATCTCCTTTAATTCTTTCCACCTCTGACCTACACATTTTAGTTTTAAATACCTGTAGAATGGGAACAATACTGTGACAATCTGCCATACGTATGCTGCTGATAATTTTATATACCTTGATAAGGTTACCACTCTAACTTCTTATCTTCAGGCAAAAAAAGCCCCAGTCTATCCAATCTCTTCTTATAACTCGAGATCTCCAGTCCTGGTAACACCATAGTGAATTATTTCTGCACCCTCTGTAGCTCAATATCATCATTTCTATGTCCTGATGACCAGAGTGCATATACAGTGCCTATAAAAGGTATTCAGCCCCTTCCCCCCCACTGGTTGTCCCTGACAGGCGATACTACCACATGAGAGCCTGGTCTGCCCAACAACCCAAGGTCTTGAATTTTCTCTGCTGTTGGTCTTGCCAATGAAATAATGAGCCGGACTTAGAGTACCTGTAATTTGTATTTCCAATGTCCAACAAGGTCTTGCGTTCACAAGAGTGGTCGCTGTGACCAAGTGTGCTTCCACCTTACCGGAAGTCCTTCTTTTTATGCCCTAAGATTTTGGTTTAAATCTTATATCTTTCCTTTTACTGAAAGCTGATTGACATTATCTACAACAGCCCTTAGCTGAGCTAGTTTACAATTAATGTCAAGTAAGCACATGGGTGGTATTAGGTCTCCTGTGTAAACTGATTTTGATGAACCAAATTCAGTCGACTATTCCAGCTGAATCATCAAATTGACCTTCTGCACAGAATATTACTGTGGTTTATTTGTTTAATTTTATTTGTCCATGTTCCCTGATGTAACTATTACATAGGAAAGGCTCTTTAATATTTGGAAAGACATTCCCTTGATGGTACTTTATTTATTTTATGTAGAATTTGGTTTCCCAATTATTACATTTGAGATTATAATTAAAAAATAAACCAAAGTTTTATTTTTTTTGTGTATTGGTTTAATGGAGCAGAGTGGAGTGTGCCAAGATCAATATGGTATGGGTGAGGATTATACTATATTTGTAGATTTTCACTTTCAACTTTGAGAGACTTACCATCTGGGTATCCTCAAAGCAAAATGTAATTTCAATACCTGAGAAATGTTTGGGCTGGTAAAAGGCACAATGACGCAATAATGTATTTCACATGGTGCACATCATTCCATCATTTAGTTTTAAACTTTCCTCGTGATGAATGTGGTGTAGTAAGAAAAGAGTACACTTATTTAGATACTTTGGCCTGTTGGGTTCATACTGAGCAATCACATATTTCCTGTCTCCTTCTTTCCCTGTACTTGATAATTTATTTTCTGCCATATGCCCATCAATGGCTGTTTAACCATTTTCCCACTTACCTTCACTTTGTGGTACCTCACAGTAACAAGATGCAGGAGGAAACTGGCACAGTAGTGTGGCGATTAACACAGTTGCCTAACTGCGGCAGCGATCACCGATTGGGATTCGATTCCTGCCTCCGTCTGTAACGAACTTGTATGCGGCCATGGCGGTGTTCTGGTTTCCTCCCACATTCCAAAGATTTATCGTTAGAGTTAGTGAGCTGCAGGCATGCTACATTAGCACCAGACACCTGTGAGCTGCTCCCTGCACAATCCTCAGACTGTGTTGGCCACTCACGCAAAATGGCATATTTCACTGTATAGTCTGATGTACATGTGGAAAATGAAGCTAATCTTTTAAATTTGGATGTTCTTAAGTATCCTCTCATTCAAGGCAACACAAAGCGTATTCAATATTTCAGTAATATTTGAGTACTATTATAGATATATTGTTTGATTAAGCATTCTTTGTTTACATAATTCATTATGGATCATATGTAGAAGATCCGGGTCAGGATCCGGATCTGGGCTGTACCCTCCAAATAACCGGACCTGCATCTCAGCTTTTTTGCACTACCTTACTTTCCATTTTTCTATTTTCTATTTATGATTTATAATTGAAATTTTTAATATTTACTATCGATTTGTAATCCAGGGAGCGGGAAGCACAGCATCAAACATCGCTATGATGATTGTACATTCTAGAATCAATTGTTTGGCGACAATAAAGTATAAAAGTATGTGAATGGCATATGTTACTCTGCCACCATGTCATATGTGCGCGCCTCACTAAAGTAAAACTAAATATACACGCATTATCCCCGGCTCCTGTGGTTTTCTTTCAATTAGTTTTATGTTTTGGAGTTACAAAACATAACAGGTACCACAGAGATTTTACTGTCAGAGGGAGGATTAGCTAAATCCTTTGAGGGTGTCGGCTTGTCTGCTGGTCATGAGTTCTTTGGTAGCTGTATGTATTATGGTCAGTACCCTGCCTGATGGAGCATAAAGCATGGACCTATGTTTGTCCCCATATTATCAGCTGCTGCTGGTTTCTTGAGTTGTCAGTATGAAAGGAAGAGGAGAAGATGGCGGCACAACGCAGCTTGCAGCGGCCACTTCGGTGAATGATATCTGTTATCTGTCAAGTAGGGGCCGTGCATGGTCCTGATTTGATGGAGACAGACATGAGAGCACGGAGGAACACCGGGAGAAACTTCTGAAATGCCTTCTTCGCTGCTGCTGCTACTGTGTGATCCAGAATCTCCAGAGGAGAAGGCCCCGAGTCCTCGACTTTGCTTGTTGCTTGGCGGCCAGGGTGGGGTCGAAGCGCTCGGCAGAGGATGGTGCTCAGGAATCTGTATTGGAGGAACTGGTCAGAGGCTTGAAGTTTTCGGATGGACCCAGAGTCGGCTGTGGTCGGGTGCTTCCAATGCATCGGCAGTTGTCAGCGCCTGGAGGTTTATGGCAGGGAGAGTTTCTCCCTTTTGCCGCCTGCTATCGGGACTATCAGGAACTTTGAGACTTTTTTTTACCATGCCCATGGTCTGCTCTTTATCAAATTATGGTATTGCTTTGCACTGCTGTACCTATGTGTTATAATTATGTGGTCTTGTCAGTGTTAGTCTTTGGTTTGTCCTTTTTTTTGTGATATCACTCTGGAGGAACATTGTATCATTTCTTAATGCATGCATTTCTAAATGACAATAAATGAGGACTCAGTGTTCTCATAATCTAAAAGGAGCCCATCAATTCATCAAGTCCGTGCCAGCCCTCAGAGTTTATTCACTGATCCTCACTTATTCTGCATGAGAGGGTTAGGTGCACTGGTGCCCTCAATGGCGGAAGAGCAAACAGGGTGTGAAACTGCAGAACGGCAGTGTGAACCTGGAGTCGTGACAGGTGTGTGATGGCAATGATTACCTGCCTAACGGAGGATTTTGTGTCCTTGCAGGAAAAGAATTTCTCTTCACCATTCTGTCTCACGTGAACTCTGCAAGGATCAATACTCCTGGGATATGTTTAAGCAGTTCTAGACTTACTTTTAAGTTGACTTCTCTCTGAATAAAACAAAATGGGAGATGCATATTGAACTATTGCATTGGATAATATCTGACGAAGTTAGGCACCCTAATCTGAAATGCATACAGTAATCATAGTGACCATGAAAGGTCTGCTTTAAAAATGAAAGCCACAATTAATTAAGCTGATTCTCAGTGTGTAAGCATCTGCCTTGCTATGTAGGTTTGTGTTGCACGTATTTTGGCATATAAAATAGGCAATGAAATTGTTTATTCAATTATTTGTCTTTTTCAGAAAGTTACATGCAGATGTTTTGCAGAGGAGTGCCACCCTTATGACCCAGCTCAATTTAGCCAAAATATTGGTGAGTTACTTGGTTCCCACAGAGAGCAATTAGAGCAATTGCAAGTGGAGTTCAATATCCATAGTACCTATTAAATTTATCAGTTGAGCAGCTCTTGTAAGTCATTAAGTGCAACAGGCAAAGCACTAGAGAAACTCAGCGGGTCAGCAAATATGGAAGGAAATAGAGAGTCCAGAGATGGTGAAGTGTCTCACTCGGAAACTTGGGCTGTCCATTCCCCTCTGTAAATGCTGTGTGACTCACTGAGCTGCTCCAGAGCGCTGTTTGTTATTCCACAGTCTCTTGTCTCCCCAGTAAACCATTAGGTCACTAGCTTGTTCCCAAAGTACACGAGCTGACCCTCTCATTGGGAATTAAGAAACATTAATTGGTGTTTTACTCAAAACAATTGTCTTGGGTGAACGGACTGGACTACTGGTTGGCAGTGGCAGTGTGTGAAGCTGCAAAATGTGGGTGTGAGATTGGAGTCAACTAAAACTGTCCAAAACATACCCATTGCTATTGGAGCTGTACCCTGCAAGGGACTCAACATTCTCTGAATACTTTATACTTTATACTTTATTGTTGCCAAACGATTGATACTAGAATGTACAATCATCACAGCGATATTTGATTCTGCGCTTTCCGCTCCCTGGATTACAAATTGATAGTAAATATTAAAAATTTAAATTTTAAATCATAATTAGAAAATAGAAAAATGGAAATTAAGGTAGTGCAAAAAAAAACGAGAGGCAGGTCCGGATATTTGGATGGTACGGCCCAGATCCGGGTCAGGATCCATTCAGCAGTCTTATCACAGTTGGAAAGAAGCTGTTCCCAGATCTGGCCATATGAGTCTTCAAGCTCCTGAGCCTACGCCTGGAGGGAAGAGGGATGAAAAGTGTGTTGGCTGGGTGGGTTGTGTCCTTGATTATCCTGGCAGCGCTGCTCCTACAGCATGCAGTGTAAAGTGAGTCCAAGGATGGAAGATTGGTTTGTGTGATGTGCTGCGCCGTGTTCATGATCTTCTGCAGTTTCTTCTGATCTTGGACAGGACAACTTCCATACCAGGTTGTGATGCACCCTAGAAGAATGCTTTCTATGGTGCATCTATAAAAATTAGTGAGGGTTTTAGGGGACAGGCCAAATTTCTTTAGTTTTCTCAGGAAGTATAGGCACTGGTGGGCCTTCTTGGCAGTGGACTCTGCTTGGTTGGACCAAGTCAGATCATTTGTGATATTGACCCTGAGGAACTTAAAGCTTTTGACATGTTCCACTTGTGCACCACCGATGTAAATTGGGTCGTGCGGTCTGCTACTCCTTCTGAAGTCAACAACCAATTCCTTCTTCTTGCTGACGTTGAGGGATAGGTTATTGTCTTTGCACCATGCCACCAGGCTCTTAATTTCCTCTCTGTACTCAAACTCATAGGGAAAAACTGATAAAGAAAAGGTTACATTATGTATTATTCTGCACTTAATGTGTACTCTATTGTTATAATGCATACAGGTTTCAAACTAAGGTTCTAATGTAAACTAAGGCTGTGACAATAGACTCCTTAACAAAGCAGTGTCTATTTAATGATGTAAAATTAATGAGTTTTGAAATAACACTACAGAAAATACAGAAGTACTCAGCCTGTATGTGTTACTTTATAATTAAATATGACTTCCTTTGAACGAAAAGGCTTGCATAATAGAATTTTAAATAAGATATTATTTCTATCAATATAGTGAGTATTTCCACATCACTGCCAAAGAATAGGATGTTTAGTAACATATGTAAAGTGACCTGCAAAAGGAAAGCCAGAATAACAATCCCTGGTAGCCTAAAGGTTGGGCTTTCAATATCTGTCACTTAGCCTCATCTGCCACTTGCTTTAATCTGTGTGGAAAGTAGCTTTGGGGTCTACAGAAATAGTTCTTCAGCCAAATCAAACACATTACAAAATTTTCATCAAAACAGTGCAATAAATATGGAATGTCTCATAGTCAGAGATAAATACAGCACAGAAATAGGCCCTTTGGCCCATCTAGTCCATGCAGAAACCGTTTAAATGCCTATTCCCATTGACCTGCACCGGGACCATAGCCCTGCATACCCCTCCCATCCATGTACCTATCCAAATTTCTCTTAAATCCACCACTTCTGCTGGCAGCTCGTTCCACACTCTCACCACCTTCTGAGTGAAGAAGTTCCCCTTCATGCCCCCTTAAACATTTCACCTTTCACCCTTGACACATGACATCTAGTTGTAGTCTCACCTAACCTTAGTAGAAAAACTCTGCTTGCATTTATCCTATCCATACCCCTCATAATCATGTATACCTCTATCAAATATCCTCTCAATCTTCTACATTCTAAATAATACAGTCCTAATCCATTCAATCTTTCCTTATAACTCAAGTCCTCCTTGTAAATTTTCCCTGTACTCTTTCAACCTCATTTACATCTTTCCTGTAGGTAGGTGACTAAAAACTGTACACAATATTCCAAATTAGACTTCACTGTCTTATACAACTTTAACAGAACATCCCATCTCCCTTCCTTTGTACTACCTCAATGCACTGTTGTAATGAATCTGTCTGTTTGGATGGTATGCAGGACAGGTTTTTCACTATGCCGAGGTCCATGAGACAACAATTAACCAGTCTACCATCTCTTTGGAAAATGAAGCAACCCATTGGCTGAAGGTATGAGATCGAGGGATAAGTCCGTTGACCAGTGCCAGGTAACACAGCTCTCTGAAGTGCCAGGCAATGATAATCTCAGATGGTAACAACATGCTTTTGATATTCAAAGGCATTACCACTGCCATGTGCCCCACCATCGATGTCCTGAAGGCCTCTTTGTTTTTGTAACTTTATATTAACCAAAACAACCCTTTGTTCCAGATCTTGATGCAGTTTGTGTTAAATGCCAAACTAAAAATATATTTCTGTAAGTATACTAAAGGACATCATATGCATTACCAAAGGATACTACAACACAGAATGAAGGTAACCTAAAACCTTTTCCATTCGCGGTTGAAGAAATTATTAAGGGTGTAAACTGGCAGACATTTTTTTCTATAACAGATAAATAACCAGAAAAATAGTTATTATACATCAATTAACAATCCTAGAAGTACTATTATATATTTTTAAATGTTGCATAATTAGTAATTTCCTTTTTTCCCCCCAATCTTATTTGTGTTATGGACTTAGAAAATTTCCAAAATTCAACCTGTCGTTTAGAAACATAGAAACATAGAAAATAGGTGCAGGAGTAGGCCATTCGGCCCTTCGAGCCTGCACCGCCATTCAGTGTGGTCATGGCTGATCATCCAACTCAGAACCCTGCACCAGCCTTCCCTCCATACCCCCTGATCCCTTTAGCCACAAGGGTCATATCTAACTCCCTCTTAAATATAGCCAATGAACTGGCCTCAACTGTTTCCTGTGGCAGAGAATTCCACAGATTCACCACTCTCTGTGTGAAGAAGTTTTTCCTAATCTCGGTCCTAAAAGGCTTCCCCTTTATCCTCAAACTGTGACCCCTCGTTCTGGACTTCCCCAACATCGGGAACAATCTTCCTGCATCTAGCCTGTCCAATCCCTTTAGGATTTTATACGTTTCAATCAGATCCCCCCTCAATCTTCTAAATTCCAACGAGTACAAGCCCAGTTCATCCAGTCTTTCATCATATGAAAGTCCTGCCATCCCAGGAATCAATCTGGTGAACCTTCTTTGTACTCCCTCTATGGCAAGGATGTCTTTCCTCAGATTAGGGGACCAAAACTGCACACAATACTCCAGGTGTGGTCTTACCAAGGCCCTGTACAACTGTAGTAGTACCTCCCTGCTCCTGTACTCGAATCCTCTTGCTATAAATGCCAGCATACCATTCGCCTTTTTACCGCCTGCTGTACCTGCATGCCCACTTTCAATGACTGGTGTATAATGACACCCAGGTCTCATTGCACCTCCCCTTTTCCTAATCGGCCACCATTCAGATAATAATCTGTTTTCCTATTTTTGCCACCAAAGTGGATAACTTCACATTTATCTACATTAAATTGCACCTGCCATGAATTTGCCCACTCACCTAACCTATCCTAGTCACCCTGCATCCTCTTAGCATCCTCCTCACAGCTAACACTGCTGCCCAGCTTCATGTCATCCGCAAACTTGGAGATGCTGCATTTAATTCCCTCATCCAAGTCATTAATATATATTGTAAACAACTGGGGTTCCAGCACTGAGCCTTGCGGTACCCCACTAGTCACTGCCTGCCATTCTGAAAAGGTCCCGTTTATTCCCACTCTTTGCTTCCTGTCTGCCAACCAATTCTCTATCCACATCAATACCTTACCCCCAATACCGTGTGCTTTATGTTTGCACACCAATCTCCTGTGTGGGACCTTGTCAAAAGCCTTTTGAAAATCCAAATATACCACATCCACTGGTTCTCCCCTATCCACTCTATTAGTTACATCCTCAAAAAATTCTATGAGATTCGTTAGACATGATTTTCCTTTCACAAATCCATGCTGACTTTGTCCGATGATTTCACCGCTTTCCAAATGTGCTGTTATCACATCTTTGATAACTAACTCTAGCAGTTTCCCCACCACCGATGTTAGGCTAACCGGTCTATAATTCCCTGGTTTCTCTCTCCCTCCCTTTTTAAAAAGTGGGGTTACATTAGCCACCCTCCAATCCTCAGGAACTAGTCCAGAATCTAAAGAGTTTTGAAAAATTATCACTAATGCATCCACTATTTCTTGGGCTACTTTCTTAAGCACTCTGGGATGCAGACCATCTGGCCCTGGGGATTTATCTGCCTTTAATCCCTTCAATTTATCTAACACCACTTCCCTACTAACATGTATTTCGCTCAGTTCCTCCATCTCACTGGACCCTCTGTCCCATACTATTTCCGGAAGATTATTTATGTCCTCCTTAGTGAAGACAGAACCAAAGTAATTATTCAATTGGTCTGCCATGTCCTTGCTCCCCATAATCAATTCACCTGTTTCTGTCTGTAGGGGACCTACATTTGTCTTAACCAATCTTTTTCTTTTCATATATCTATAAAAGCTTTTACAGTCAGTTTTTATGTTCCCTACCAGTTTTCTCTCATAATCTTTTTTCCCCTTCCTAATTAAGTCCTTTGTCCTCCACTGCTGAACTCTGAATTTCTCCCAGTCCTCAGGTGAGCCACTTTTTCTGGCTAATTTGAATGCTTCTTCTTTGGAATTGATACTATCCCTAATTTCCCTTGTCAGCCACGGGTGCACTACCTTCCTTGATTTATTCTTTTGCCAAACTGGGATGAACAATTGTTGTAGTTCATCCATGCGATCGTTAAATGCTTGCCATTGCATATCCACCATCAACCCTTTAAGTGTCATTTGCCAGTCTATCTTAGCTAATTCACGTCTCATACCTTTAAAGTTACCCTTCCTTAAGTTCAGAACCTTTGTTTCTGAATTAACTATGTCACTCTCCATCCTAATGAAGAATTCCACCATATTATGGTTACTCTTACCCAAGGGGCCTCTCACGACAAGATTGCTAATTAACCCTTCCTCATTGCTCAATAACCAGTCCAGAATGGCCTGCTCTCTAGTTGGTTCCTCGACATGTTGGTTCAAAAAACCATCCCGCATGCATTCCAAGAAATCCTTTTCCTCAGCACCCTTACCAATTTGGTTCACCCAATCTACATGTAGATTGAAGTCACCCATTATAACTGCTGTTCCGTTATTGCACACATTTCTAATTTCCTGTTTAATACCATCACCAACCTCGCTACTACTATTAGGTGGCCTGTACACAACTCCCACCAGTGTTTTCTGCCCCTTAGTGTTATGCAGCTCTACCCATATCGATTCCACATCTTCCTGGCTTATGTCCTTCCTTTCTATTGCGTTAATCTCCTCTCTAACCAGCAACACCACCCCACCTCCTTTTCTTTCATGTCTATCCCTCCTGAATATTGAATATCCCTGAATGTTGAGCTCCCATCCTTGGTCACCTTGGAGCCATGTCTCTGTGATCCCAACTATATCATAATCATTAATAACAATCTGCACTTTCAATTCATCCACCTTGTTACGAATGCTCCTTGCATTGACACACAAAGCCTTCAGGCGCGCTTTTACAACTCTCTTAGCCCTTATACAATTATGTTGAAAAGTGGCCCTTTTTGATGCTTGCCCTGGATTTGTCAGCCTGCCACTTCTACTTTTCACCTTACTACTTTTTGCTTCTACCCTCATTTTACACCCCTCTGTCTCTCTGCACTGGTTCCCATCCCCCTGTTGTGAACTAACCTCCTGTCACCTAGCCTCTTTAATTTGATTCCCACCCCCCAACCATTCTAGTTTAAAGTCACCTCAGTAGCCCTTGCTAATCTCCCTGCCAGGATATTGGTCCCCCTAGGATTCAAGTGTAACCCGTCCTTTTTGTACAGGTCACGCCTGCGCCAAAAGAGGTCCCAATGATCCAAAAACTTGAATTCCTGCCCCCTGCTCCAATCCTTCAGCCACGCATTTATCCTTCACGTCATTGCATTCTTACTCTCACTGTCGCGTGGCACAGGCAGTAATCCCGAGATTGCTACCTTTGCGGTCCTTTTTCTCAACATCCTTCCTAACTCCCTATATTCTCCTTTCAGGACGTCTTCCCTTTTCCTACCTATGTCATTGGTACCTATATATACCACGACCTCTGACTCCTCACCCTCCCACTTCAGGATATCTTGGACGCGATCAGAAATATCCCGGACCCTGGCACCAGGGAGGCAAACTACCATCCGGGTCTCTGGACTGCGTCCACAGAATCACCTATCTGACCCCCTTACTATCGAGTCCCCTATTACAACTGCCCTCCTCTTCCTTTCCCTACCCTTCTGAGCTACAGGGCTGGACTCTGTGCCGGAGGCACGGCCACTGTCGCTTCCCCCAGGTAAGCTGTCCCCCCCAACAGTACTCAAACAGGAGTACCTAGTGTCAAGGGGCACAGCCACGGGGGTACTCTCTATTACCTGACTCTTCCCCTTCCCCCTCCTAACCGTGACCCACTGGTCTGCCTCCCGTGGCCCCGGTGTGACCACCTGCCTGTAACTCCTCTCTATCAACTCCTCACTCTCCCTGACCAGACGAAGGTCATCGAGCTGCAGCTCCAGTTCCCTAACACGGTCCCTTAGGAGCTGCATCTCGGCGCACCTGGTGCAGATGTGGACGTCCGGGAGGCTTGGAGACTCCAGGGCCTCCCACATCTGGCACCGAGAACAACAAACAGTTTAACAGTGGTCCAGGATTAAGTTTACATCTGTAACCACGTGGGAACTGCACATTTGTCTCATGCACCATCTAGTGGTCATAATGGGAAAATAATAACATTTGGAAGGGTGTCCATAGACAGCAGCTAGATCTATGCATTTGTGGAGGAAATAATGGAAGGAAGGATTTCACGTTCGTTACAAGCAGTGACATTTGTTATAAACATCATGAGTTTGGCTTTCAGAAGAACTATGTTTTAATAAAAGTGAAAAATGTAGGAAACACACAGCGGGTCAGCGCCATCTTTTAAATTCATTTTTTGTCATTAGTGAACGTTAACAAGCAACACAACCTAAGGATGTGCTGGGGGCTGCCCAGAAATGTCACCACACATTCTGTCACCAACATCGCATGCTCACAGTGTTCACAGAACACAAACAATAACATCAACAACAGAACAACTGTAACAAAACAATCCCTGTTCCTCCCTCCCACCCACCCACCTACTCATAGAGTCATAGAACAATACAGCATAGAAACAGGCCCATCAGCCCATCTAGTTCATGCCAAATGATTAATCTGTCCAGTCCCATCGGCCTGCACCTGAATCACTGCCTTTATACCCCTCCCGTCCGTATACCTATCCACATTTCTCTTAAATATTGAAATCAAAACTGCATCCATCACCACTGGCAGCTCATTCCACCTCCTGTCCACCCTCTGAGGGAAGAAGTTCCCCTTAAACATTTCACCTTTCACCCTTAACACATGACCTCTAGTTGAAGTCTCACCCAACTTTAGTGGAATAAGCCTTCTTGCATTGACTCTACCTATACCCCTCATAACTTTGTATACCTCTATCAATTCTCCTCTCAATCTTCTCCATTGTAGGGAATATAGTCCTAATCTATTCAACCTTTCCCTGTACCATTTAATATCCTTATAAATTTTCTCTGCATTCGTTCAGTCTTATTTACATCTTTTGTGTAGATAAGTGACCAAAACTGCACATAATACTCCAAATTAGGCCTCTTCAACATCTCATACAATTTCAATGTAACATCTCAACTCCTGTGGTCAGTACACTGATTTATAAAGGGCAATTTGCAAAAAAGCTTTCTTTATGACCCTGTCTAACTGTGATGCCATATTCAAGCAATTATAGATCTGTATTCCCCTATCCCTCTGTTCTTTCACGCTCCTCAGTGCCTTAACGCTCACCATGTAAGACCTACTTGGTCCTCCCAAAGTGAAACACCTCACACTTGTTTGCATTAAATTCCATTTTCCAGCTGGTCCAGATCCTGCTGTAAGCTTTGATATCCTTCTCTGCAGTCCGTTACACCCCCAGTCTTAGAGTGATCTACAAAATCTGCTGATTCAGTTAACCACATTATCATCCAGATCATTGATATTTATGACAAACAACAAAGGACACTTCACTGATCCCTGCAGCCTGCAGCACTCCACTAGTCACAGGCCTCCAGTCAGAGGGGCAACTATTACCACTTTCTGTCTTCTGTGAAACCAATACCTTGTCCAATTTACCACCTTATCCTGAATGACAAGTAACAAAACCTTCTTGAACAAACTCCAATGTGGGACCTTGTCAAAGACCTTGCTAAAGTTCATGTAGACAACACCCTGTGCCTTGCCATCATTAGCATTCCTGGTAACTTCCTTGAAAACTTTGGTTGGACTTGACCTAGCATGCACAAAGCCAGTCCCTGTCTATCCAAATAATTACATATCCGGTCCCTTAGAATACCTTCCAATAATTTTCCCAATGCTGAAGTCAGGTTCACTGGTGTATTATTTCCCAGCATTTTCCTACAGTCCTTCTTAAACAGCGGAACAACAGTAGCTATCGTCCCATCCTGATATTTGAGTATTTGGATAGACACCACCTGGTTAAGGATGCATGGTAGGGCATGTCTAACCAATCATACAGAGTTTTTCAAGACTACTATGAAAAATGGTGAAAGGCAGTGGATGTTCTCTACATTAACACAAGGTCTGCATGAGAAGCTGGTCTGTAAGGTTCATTCACTTGGCACTCAGGATGAGGTAGTAAATTGGATTCAACATCGGATTTGCAGGAAAAGGTAGGTTTTAGCTTAAGATTCTTGTTCTCGTCTAAGATGGCACTGGTGAAACACAGTGATGCCTTACTGGCAACAGTATGAAGGATCACCTCTGCCCCAGAATACTGACAGACTTTTACCGCTGTTCCATTGGGAGTATACTCACCAACTGCATCTCAGTGTGGTATGTCAATTGTCCTGTTTCGGACCGCAAAGCACTCCAGCGTGTGGTGAAAACTGCCCAGCAGATTATCAGCACCCAATTGCCCACCATTGAGAACATTTACTATAAATGCTGCCTGGGCAGGGCGAAAAGCATTATCAGGGGTGCATCTCACCCTAAGCATGGACTTTTTACTCTCCTCCCATCCAGAAGGCGCTACAGGAGCCTTCGCTCCTGCACCAGCAGGCACAGGAAGAGCTTCTTCCCTGAGGCTGTGACCCTGCTGAGCCTCACATCACAGCGCTAAGCAGTATTGCATCCGTATTGTACTGTCTCAGTACTTTTATATTTGTGTGCTGTAGCACTTTTTTATTCGCGGTTATTTTGTAAATAACACTATTCTTTGCATTTCTGGTCAGATGCTAAGTGCATTTCATTGGCTTTGTAACTGTACTCGGCACAATGACAATAAAGTTGAATCTTAAAAAAACCAACAACAAATAAACCTACTAACTACTCTATTAATCACACTTTTCTGGACAATGATCACCGCAGTCAATAGCCTGTAATTTCTCTTTCGGAGTTCAGCTTCTGAACAGGCTGTTCAACCTGACATTTTTGTGATGTGAACTGAAGTCTCAAAGGGGCAGGACAGTTGTTGAATGGTGTGTACAGGTCGATTTGAGGAGGCAAGACCCTGTTCTGAGAGTGAGGAATGAGCCAATGTTTGGCCATTGCTGGAGAGGATGGAGCTTTGGATGCTACCTCACTTTTTTTAATATACAGTATTTCTGTTTTTTGCATATTTTAAAAAATCTATTCAATATTCGTAATTGATTTATTTGTTTATTTATTATTATGCTTTATTTTATTCATTATCTTTATTTTTTCTCTCTCTGCTAGATTATGTATTGCATTGAACTGCTGCTGCTAAGTTAACAAATTTCACGTCACATGCCGGTGATAATAAACCTGATTCTGATTCGAAGTGGCAGATCTGAGGCAAGGCAGAGTCGAGGGGATTAACTGATTTAAGCACTGGGCCAGATTGGAAAGGCTAGGTAAGGGTCAAATCGAGGTGGTGAGGCTCGGGCCTGAGAGCAAGAAACGAGCCGATGTTTGGCCGATTTAAGCACCGGACCAGATTTAAAAGGTCAAGGTGTCGGGGCTGGAGGTGAGTGACAGTTTGGTGTTCAGCTCACTGCTAGGTGAGGTTTATTTGTCTCTACGCTGAACTGAGGCTATGACCTGCAACTAATGTGCTCCTAGTGATAAACTCTGAGAGTGGTAGTAGAAAATTGCCCCTCTGTCTGGAGGCCTGTGACTAGTGGTGTGCTGCAGGGATCAGTGCTGGGTCCATTGTTGTTTGTCATCTAGATCATTGATCTAGATGATAATGAGGTAAACTGGTTTAACAAATTGCAGGTAACATCATGGACAGCGAGGAAGGCTATCAAAGCTTGCAGCACGATCTGGACCAGCTGCAAAAATGGCAGATGAAATTTGAAGCAGCAAGTTGTTGTGCAAAATCAGGTTTGTATGTTCGGTGAGAGGGGACAGAAGGCAATCACCACTGGTAAGTATGTTACCCACTTATTTACAGGACAAGACAGACACCAAACATTCAGTTACAAATAAAGTGTGCACCCGGGCCCTCTTTACTGCAGCACACCTCCACTGTTTCCAAGGCACCATCAGCAACCTTGCCCATGTCGATCCAGAGAGCAAAAGAGACCCGCTGCTCTCTGTATGCTAGATTTACACTCTACCTGTGCTGTGACATTATTCAGCCAGTGCAGGTACCAAATGGCAACCAATAGGAGGGGTGTAATGCTCCTTAAATGGGCCAATCCATAGTTAGCACAAGGAATGTCTTAGTATTTGGCTGAGGCATATGTGAATGTCTCGTGTTGCAAGGGTGTGCCTTTAACTTCAATTTACCACTTGTAACTTATTTAGCGATACAGCATGGAGTGGATCCTTCTGGTTGAGCCACCTCATGCTAGCAACCCCACTACCCCGAATAACCTTAACCTAGTCATTGGGCAATTTAAAATGACCAATTAACCTGCTCGGTATTTCTTTGGACTGTCGGAGGAAACCGGAGCACCCGGGGAAAACTCATGCATTCCAGGGGGAGGATGTAGAGAGACTCCTTACAGAGTGGTGTCGGATTTGAACTCTGAATTCCAGAACGCTTCGAGCAGTAATGGTGTTGCGCTAACTGCTATGCTACTGTCCATATTAAAAATGACAATCTATATAAAAAGTCACAATCCCAATTTTGAAGAATTTGCAATCCATATTAAGATTGGAAGCCTGCTTCATGCTGAATTAATATCCGCTATATTCACATTGCTCCACAATACTGCCTAACATACCCTCCTCTTGGCCCTTGGACAGAGATCTGTCCCAGGAAGGTCAAATTTTGGGGAGGATCTCATTAAGCCGGGCTGCAAAAATGCCCTTCTCTTTGGATCCCTTCCCTATCATGGTCCTGTGTGTACCTACATCTACAATATCTATCAGGCCTAATTCGCTATCTTCTGAGATTGAGCAGAGATGGCAATGAAGCATTCCAGACATTAGATCACATACTCTTCCGGGACACATTAGGCTCCTTGATTTCACCCATTCTTTAAGCTGCAGCTTTGCCATTTGTTTCTTTGTTGCCTCTTTGCCACTGGCCCATTACACTTTGATCCCATCCTTAAGTTTGCCCCTTCAACCTTTGATGACTAAAACTATCAGTACTGGCTGTCAGCAGTTATTCCATGGGCCGGATCACGGCAAGGTAACTGTTTCAAGTTCACAAGCAACAGTTCACATTCCATGCAATGACAGAAGATTATCAAAATGATCTGACAAACAGTTTCTCAGTCTCTACAGGAGTGTATGGGGTGGGCTCTATGGCACCTTCTCCCTGGACTGTCTTTTCAGTCACTGGCCCAACCACTGAAAGGGCCCAGCTCATTTGTGTTCACTCCCCATTCAGGCTGGTGTGGCTTCCCTCAGACACTGAGTAATTTCTTCTCTCTGTTGGTCTGCCTTGCCATTGAAGTTGTGGAATGAACAAGGGCGCCAGTTGTAGTGTGGTCAGATCTGTGGGTTCAGGGAGAGGGGACCGAAGACACTTGCTACCGGTAAGTAAGTTAGTCACTTATTTACTAGACAAGACAGACATTCGGTAAACCATTCAAGTTACACTCTAACTAAAGTGTGCTCCTGGGCCCTTTTTACTACAGCACTCTTCCACTGTTTCCATGGTACCGTCTGTGACCTGGCCCATGGTCACCCAGAGAGCGAAAGAGACCACGTGCTTTCAGTGTGCTAGATTTATACCCTACCTGCACTGTGGCAGCATCAGCCAGTGCAGGTGCCAAAGGGTAGCCAGTGGGAAAGCAGCAATTCTCCTTAAACGGGCGAATTCCCCAGCTTGCACGGGGGAGTGGCTTTTGATGAGCAGGTAAGATGGACATTTGCAACACAAGTGTGAGATGTTGCACTTTGGGAGGACAAAACAGGGTAGGACTTATGCAGTGAATGGTAAGGCACTGGGGAGTGTAGTAGAACGGAGGGATCTGGGAATACAGATCTTTAATTCAAAGTTCTAAATAAATTTATTATCAAAGTACATATATGTGACCATATACAACCCTGAGATTAATTTTCTTGTAGGCGTACAGAGTAAATCCAAGAAAAACAACAGAATCAATGAAAGACCGCATCCATCAGGACAGACAGACAACCATAAGACGATAAGACGATAAGATATAGGAGCAGAATAAGGTCATTTGGCCCATTGAGTCTGTTGCACCATTTCATCATGGCTGATCCATTTCCCTCTCAATCTCATTCCCCTGCCTTCTCCCCATAATCTTTTACCCTCTGATAAATAATCAAGAACCTATCGACCTTCACCTTACATACATCCAATGCCCTGGCCTCCAAAACCGCCTATGGCAATGAAGACCAGAAGTTCACCACCTCTGGCTAAAGAAATTCTTCCTCTTCTCCATTCTAAATGGATGTCCTTCTATTCTGAGACTGTGTCCTCGTGTGTTAGACTCCTCTACCACAGGAAACATCCTTTCTACGTCCACTCTGTTTAGGCATTTCAATTGGTTTTTGATAGGTTTCAATGAGGTACCCCCTCATTTTTCTAAATTCCAGCAAGCAAAGGCCCAGGGCCATCAATCATTCCTCAGACGATAAGCCTTTCATTGCCAGAATCATTCTCATGAACCTCATCTGAACCATCTCCAATGTTGGGACATCCTTTCTTAACTAAGGAGACCAGAACTGCTCACAATACTCCAAGTGAGGCCTCACCCGTACCTTATAAAGCCTCAGCATTACATTCTTGCTTTTATATTTTAGACCTCTCAAAATGAATACTGGTATTGCATTTGCCTTCCTCACCACTGACTCAACCAGTAGATTAATCTTTAGAGAATCCTGCATGAGGAATCCGACATCCCTTTGCACCTCAGATTTTTGAATTTTCTTCCCATTTCGATAATAATCTGTGCCTTTATTCCTTTTACCAAAGTACAAAAAAAGGAATAGCAAGTTATATTCATGGGTTCATGGAGTGCTCAGAAATCTAATGGTGGAGGGAAAGAAGCTGTTTCTGAATCATTGAGTGTGGGTCTTCAGGATCCTGTACTTCTTCCCTGGTGGTAGTAACGAGAACAGACATGTCCTGGAATGTGACGGTCCTTCATGATGGATGCCGGCTCCTTGTAGCTCCCCATCATGAAGATGTCCTCAATGATAATCATGAACATTCCTTTCTTAAAGTTAACTGAAAGTAATTCTACGTCTCCAGATGTGAAATTACACTTTCAATCCATACTTGACCGAAGTGATTGTAATTTTGAGCCAGTTGAGCTTAAAATTAGTTTTGGAGAAATCTTCAATGTAACCTTTTGTGGGACCATCTCTGACTAGTGAAACCAGGACCATTTAACCATTTCAGTCTCACTCAGTTTTCTGAAGATCAAAAACTTTGCTGATGTTCAAAACACAGTAGTTACGTTCATGGTTTTAGTTCTAAGGCAAGATTAGTATGTCTGTTGCATGCCATCTCAAGAGACCATTAGGACATTATCTCCCTTTTACCATTCCTGCAAAAAAAAGAGCCTTAAAATATGAAAAATAAAAAGACGCAGATTGCAACTTCATGTTACATTTGTGCTTGGGTTGTAGCAATGGATCACATAACAGGAACAAATATAAATTCAACATAACGTTGCTCTCATTTATTAAGTACTAATTGTAAAGAATGTCTCAGGCTTCAGAAGTGTGATAATAAGATCTATATTTAAATTCAGAAGCTAAATACTATGGATGCTAGGAAGTTTAAAATAAATCAGGCCTGATAACAAGTATACAAATTGTATGCTAAGCACTTAGTTAGAAGAGACATGATGAACTTGGGCGCTGCACCGTGTTCCTGGACCTTCAGGAAGGTGGACACTGCACATGCTCATGTTTACACCCATGGTGCTGAGATGGGGAAGAACCCAGGCCCCTCACAATTTGAGTCAAATCTCTCCCCCACTTCACATAGACTTTCCATTTTCTTCCAGGTTCCAGGCAACTCCAACCCAAGTTCTTCCCATATCCATGCAATTCCAGACTCTATGCATTTCCAGTCCAAAGTCATCCACTTCCAGTTCAGTTTCATGGCCAGCTAGAACTAAAAAAAACTTTGCTAAAATGCACTCCTAAGGAACATGGTTCACCCTGACTTGGATCAAATCTCAATTCCCTCAACTCTATTTTCTTACTTCTATTTTCAATAAATATGGGTCCAATTTTAATTATTTAATTAACATCCCTAAGTTAAGTTAAATGAAAGACATTCAGTCCAGTCATGGAGCATATGTTTGCAGTTTTCTGTTGCTGTAACCCATCCTCTTCAAGGTTTGATGTGCTGTGTGTTCAGAGATGCTGTTCTGCACATCACTTTTGTAACTGAAGCATAGTTATTTCAGTTACTTCCTATGTTCAGCCTTCCTATGACTTGAAACAGACTGACCATTCTCCTCTGACCCTTCTCATTAACAAGGCATCTTTGCCCATAGAACTACTGCTCGTTGGGTGTTTACCGCACCATTCTCTGTAAACCCTAGGCACCGTTGTGTATGAAAATCCCAGGTAATCAGCACTTTCTGAGATAGTCAAACCACCCCATCTGGCACCAACAATCATTCCATGGTCAAATTTATTTATATCACATTTCCTCCCCATTCTAATGTTTGGTCTGAACAACAACAGAACCTTTTGAGCATGTCTGCATGCCTTTAGGCATTGAGTGTCTGCTAAATATCCTTGTACCAATATCCTTGCAGGCAGGTTTGCTAGAGTTATTGGGTGGGGGGGGGGAAATTAAACTCATTTCACAGGGGGATGGGAACCAGAGTGATAGAGCTGAGGATGGGGCAGTTGGTATACAATCAGTTGCAGTGTGTGGTGAATCTGTGAGGCAGGAATAGAGCAAAATTGCGGTCAGTGGGATGAGTTGCAGTGTAACATGGGGACAAAATCAAAAACAGTAACGAATACAGGACTGACGGTGTTATATTTGAATGCATGCATTATTTGGAATAAAGCAGATGATGTAGCACAGTAAGAGATTGGCAGGTATGATGTTGTGGGCTTCACTGAGTTGTGGCTGAAATAAGATTATAGTTGGGAGCTTAACATCCTAAAATATACATTGCATTGAAAGGACAGGCAGGTTGACAGAGAGTATGGCATGGCTCTGTTGGTAAAAAATATGAAATAAAATCCTTAGAAAGGGAGGACATAGGATCAGAAAATGTAGAATTTTTATGGGTAGAGTTAAGAAACTGTAAGGGTAAAAAGACCCTGACGGGAGTTATATACAGGCTTCTGAACAGTAGCCAGGATGTGGGCTACACATTACAATGAGAGATAGAAAAGGCATGTGAAAAGGGCAATGTTATAACAGCCACGGGGGATTTCAAATTGCAAGTAGATTGGAAAAATCAGGATGTTGCTGGATCCTAAGAGAGAGGATTTGTAGAATGCCTATGAGATGGCTTTTTAGAGCAGCTTGTGGTTGAGCCCACTAGGGCAAAGGCTATTCTGGACTGGGTGTTGTGTAATGGACTGGATTTGATTAGGTAGCTTAAGGTAAAGGAACCTTTAGGAGGCAGTTATCATAATAAGTTAGAATTTACTCTGCAAATTGAAAGATCATGTCAAATGTATCAGTATTACAATGGAGTAAAGGGACTTATAGAGGCATGTGAAATGAATGGGTGAAAATTGATTGGAAGGGGACACTAGCATAGTTGACTGCAGAATAGCATTGGCTGGAGATTCTGGGAGCAATGCACAGGATAGATACATCCTGAAGATGAAGAAGTTTTCTAAAGGCAGGATAATGCAACCATGACTGACAAGAGAAGTCAAGGACAACATAAAAGCAAAAGAGAGGACACATAATAGAGCAAAAAATAGTAGGAAGTTAGAGGATTGGGAAGTTTTAAAAAAACACACCAAAAGACAACTGAAAAGCCATTAGGAGGGAAAAAGTTAAATATGAGGTTAAGGCCAATAATATCAAAGAGGATACCAAAATATATAAACGTACTGCACATGAAGATTAAAAGAGAGGTGAGAACAGGACCATCGGAAATTGAGGTAGTAATGGGGGACAAGGATGAACATCAGTCTTCACTGTGGAATACAGTAACAATAAGCTGGAAGTTCAAGAATGCTAGGGGGCAGAATTGAGTGCAGTTGCTATTACTAGGGAGAAGATGTTGGGAAGCTGAAAGGTCTGAAGATAGATAGGTCACCTGGACCAGATGAACTATACCCCAGGGTTCTGGAACAGGAGTTTGAAGAAAATTGTGGCATCATTAGTAATGATTTTTCAAGAATCACTAGATTACTGCATGATTCCAGAGGACTGGAAAATTGCAAATGTCACTCCACTCTTCAAGAAGTGAGGGAGTCAGAAGAAAGGAAGTCATAGACTAGTTAGCCAGACCTAAGTGGCTGGGGAAATGTTGTTGATTGTTATGGATGATGTCTCAGGGTACTTGGAGGCACATGATAAAACAGGCCAAAGTCCGCATTGTTTCTTTAAGGGAAAATCTTGCTTGACAAATCTGTTGGAATTCATTGAGGAAACAACAAGCAGGATGGGTGGATGTTGGGTGCTTGGATTTTCAGAACTCCTTCGACAAAGTGCCACACATGAGTCTGTTTAACATGATAAAAGCCAATGGTATTACAGGAAAAATACTAGCATGGATAGAGGATTAGCTGATGGCAGAAGGCAAAGAGAGGGAATAAAAGGAGCGTTTCCTGGCTGGCTGCAGGTGACTAGTGGTGTTCAAACTAATGGTTGCTTCAGGCGGCTGTGGAGGCGTTGTCATTGGGTGTATTTAAAGCCCCTGTTGGTTGGTGGGTTTTGATTAATCGGGGCGTGAAAGGTTACAGAGGCAGGGGAAAGAAAAGAGACTGGTTACAGAGGGAAAATGACGAAATAGCGGAGCCGACTCAATGGGCCGAATGGCCTAATTCAGCGCCTTGTGGTCTTATAGTCTTACACGATAGGTTGATTAGATATTTGCATAAACGAGCAGGTGTACGGGTGTACCTAGTAGAGTAGGTGCATGATCCTATCCTGTTTATTCGCTACGAATCTGCCAGTTAAGTTTAGGTTCGCGCTGGCGCTTTCCGATGCGGCAGGGAAACAACTGACTGAACAGAAGCTGGGTCCACTTCTTGCGAGCGAAGTGAAGCCGCTCGCTGTCGGAAACCCAACCAGCCTCTGCCTGAAGTGTGGTTCCTTTGCGTCCGTCATGAATGCGTGTGTGAGTGTGTTAGTGTTGATCAACCCTCTGTCTCCTCCCCCACGATTTTCATTCATAAATGCTCTGATCATTTTTGCGTCACCAGCCAGGATGCAGTCGTGATGCATGAAGAGCTGATGAAGATATAAAAGAGGAACAGCCAGACTATACCCCAAGTAACTTCTTACCACCTTGCAATCTCATCTGGAGGTCATTAGTATCTGGACTGCAGAGCAGTTCGGGTCTGCTCGATCCTGTTAGGTATTTTATTACTTATCCATTCACTTCGTTCCGTTCTTATATGTTGCTACTGATCTTCGAAGGTATTTCGAAATTGTTCGCGATTGTGAATCTTACACTGTTTTAATATTATAATTCTATTACCGTACATAATGGATCAGAGAACAACTCTTAAAGTGCATTTTATCTGAAGCACTATTTAGATAACTTGATTGATGACTTCTCTAAATTCTCTCAAGTTCAGGGCAGCTTCTATTTTGTTTCCGATTTCGAATATCCGGAGTATTTTGATTTAATTCTATATCTTGCGACGTTTTGTTTTACCAAGCCTGAATCCCGCTGAACTTCGAGTAAGCGCTGAGCTGCAGATAGTCGTGTACTTGGGGAGACATATAGATTTTGTTTTGTGAGGTTTAACAGATTGAACTAATTCGTGAAAATCACCGGGTTTTGGATATAAATGCAAACAAAGGTGTGTGTGTGTGTGTGTGTGTGTGTGTGTGTGTGTGTGTGTGTGTACACGCACGCGAGAGCGCTCTTTTAACCTCAGACAGAACCGAGCAGTCATTAGAACTAATATGATGACGAAAGGTTATGAAAAATCCAAATGTTGATTAGTGGCACTACCTCTGGGTAATGAAAACTGAAATGCCTATTTCATTTTATTTTCTCTCGAACTTGATGCACCGAAGTGCTTTCCCTTTATGGAGAGTTAAAGGAGGCAGACCTCAGACAAAGTTGGGAATCAAATGGTTGAGCATGGTGCGACTACTGTCCTGAACTGCGTATATTTCAATGCAAGAAGTATCGTAGGAAAGCAGATAGATGATAATGCTGAAGATTAAGTAACTGGTTTACAGAGGCAATGTGTTGTGAGGAGAGGCTGTTGATAGGGCAAAATTGTAATCAATAGCATGAGCTGCAACGTAAAAGGCGGACAAAATCGAAAAGGGTGAATACAGGACTGAAGGTGTTGAATTTGAATGCGCGCAGTGTACAGAATAGGTTGATGAACTTGTAGCACAGTTGCAAATCGGCAGGTATGATGTGTAGCGTCATTGAATCGTGGCTTAAATAAGATTATAGTGGCGAGCTTAATGCCCACGGATACACGATGTATCGCCAGTCAGAGGGGGTGGCGTGGCTCTGTTGGTAAAGAATGAAATTAAATCATTAGAAAGATCACATAGTGTCAGAAGGTGTTGAAGCATTATGGATAGAGCTAAGGAACTGCAAGGGTAAAAAAGACCCAGATGGGAATTGTATACAGACCTCCAAACGGTAGTAAGGATGTGGCCTACAAATTACAACGGGAAATAAAAATGCATGCCAAAAGGGCAATTTTACAAGTCATGGGGGACTTCAATATGCAGGTAGATTGGGAAAATCATGTCGATGCTGGATTCCAGGAGGGAGAATTTCTATAGTGCCCACAAGATGGCTTTTTAGAGCATCTCGTGGTTGAGCCCACACGGCGATCAACTATTCTGGAATGGGTGTTGTAAATGAAGCAGAATTGATTAGAGAGCTTAAGGTAAAAGAATCCTTTGCGGAAGTGATCATAAGATGACCGAAATCACCATGAAATTTGCGAAGGGGAAGCTAAATGCAGATGTATCAATATTACAGTGGTTGGCCAGAATTGATTGGAAAATAACACTGGCAGGGACGACAACAGAGCAGCAATGGCTGGAATTTCTGGAAGCAATTCAGAAGGCACAGGATATATACATCTCAAAGAGGAAGAAGTATTATAAAGGAAAGATGACACAAACGTGGCCAACAATAGAAGTTAAAGCGAACATAAAAGGGGGGGATATAATAGAGCAGAAGTTAGTGGGAAGTTTGAAGTTTGGGAAGCTTTTAAAAACCATCAGAGGGCAAATAAAAAGTCATAGAGAATGTAAAGATGGAATACAGAAGTAAGCTAGACAATAGTACTAAAGAGGATACCAAACATTTCTTCAGATACATAAAGTGTAAACGAGAGGCGAGTGTGGATATTGGACCTCTAGAAAATTATGCTGGAGAGGTAGTAAAGGGGAAACAACAAAATGGCGGATGAACTGATTAATTATTTTGCATCAGTCTTCACTATATTAGCGGTAGGGTGGAAATTCTATGTGTCAGGGGCATGAAATGTGTGAAGATATCATAAACAGAGAGAAGGTTCTTGGGAAACTGAAAGGTCTGAATGTAGATAAATCACCTGGACCAGATGGTGTACACACCAGTGTTCTGAAAGAGGTGGCTGAAGAGATCGTGGAGGCATTAGTAATGATCTTTCAAGAATCATTAGATTCTGGAATGGTTCCAGGAGACTGCAAAAATTACAATTGTCACTGCACTTTTCAAGAAGGGAGAGAGGCAGAAGAAAGGAAATTATAGGTCAGTTAGTCTGACCTCTGTGGTTGGGAAGATGTTGGAGTCGATTATTAAGGATGCAATCTCAGGGTACCTGGAGGCACATGATAAAATAAGCTGCAGTCAGCATGGTTTCTGCAAGGGAAAATCTTGCCTGACAAATCTGTTGGAATTCTTTGAAGAAATAACAAGCAGGATAGAGAAAGGAGAATCACTTGATGTTGTGTACTTGGATTGTCAGAAGGTCTTTGACAAGGTGCCACATTTGAGGCCTCTAGCATGGATAAAACCGTGGCTGATTAGCAGGAAGCAAAGGGTGGGAATATAGGGAGCCTTTCCTAACTGGCTGCCAGTGGCTAGTGGTGTTCCACAGGAGTCTGTGTTGGGACCAATTATTCTTACATTATATGTCAATGATTTGGATGATGGAATTGATGACTTTGTTGAAAAGTTTGCAGATGATATGAAGATAGGTGGAGGGGCAGGTAGTTTTGAGGAAGTAGATAACCAAAGAAGAGCAGACAGATTAGGAGAATGGGCAAAGAAGTGGCAGATGGAATACAGTGTCGGGAAGTGTATGGTCATGCACTTTGGTAGAAGAAATTAAAGTGTTGACTATTTTTCTAAATGGAGAGAAAATACAAAAACCTGAGGTGCAAAGGAGCTTGGGAGTCCTTGTGCAGGATTCCCTAAAGGTTCAGTTGCAGGTTGAGGCTGTGGTGAGGAAGGCCAATGCAATGTTAGCATTCATTTCAAGAGGTCTAGAATATAAAAGCAAGGATATAATATGAGTTTCTAAAGCACTGGTGAGCCCTCACTTGGAGTATTGTGAGCAGCTTTGAGCCCTTATTTTTGAAATGATATGCTGAAACTAGAGATGATTTAAAGGAGATTCACTAAAATGATTCCAGAATCAAATGGCTTGTCATATGAAAAGTGTTTGATGGATCTGGGCCTGTATTCACTAGAATTCAGAAGAATGAGGGGTGACCTCATTGAAACTTATCTAATGTTAAAAGGCCTTGAGGATGTTTCCTATGGTGGGAGAGTCTAAGACCAGAGCACAGCCTCAGAATCTATGGATGTCCTTTTCCAACGGAGATGAGGAGGGATTTCTTTTTTCCAGAGTGGCGAATCTGTGGAATTCCTTGCCACAGGCAGTCGTGGAGGCCAAGTCTTTATGGATATTTAAAGCAGAGGTTGAGAGATTCTTGATTAGTCAGGGAAGGAAGAGATATGGGGAGAAGGCAGGAGATTGGGGTTGAGAGGAAAATTGGATCAGTCATGATCAAATGGTGGAGCAGACTCGATGGGCCAAATGGCCTAACACTGCTCCGATATATTATGGTCTTATTTATTATAACTTTAAGTTTTTAAACAACTAAAATAACTACTCAATCATTCTTCCAATCACTTCCACAAGTCATAGATATCAAGAAGTAAGATGCAATTTTCATATGATTTTCTCTTTTGAATCCCAGCCCTGTGCCATGAGGATCTCCGTGTTGCTTTGCACTGCCGTCCTCCTGGTGGGGTTCGTACCCGGAGATGACTGTCGCACTTTACAGAACTCTGTATCAACTAAACACAGCCCTGGTCAACAAGCTGAACTCCAGCGTTTAATTCCGCGAGACTGGATTCGTTCAGATGAGGAATACATTACGCCGCAGGCCGAAGCCTATAATAATCCTTCAGCTCTTGATCGAAATTTGATTGAAATGTTTCCTTTCGACGCAGCTTCCAAAATGCCCCTGGCGCAGTCCCAGCGCACCCCGCATGGAGCAATTGGAGGCCTGGAAGACGTTTACGGCAGACACCAAGATTTAGCGGATGAGGTGCTAGAACGAGCTAAAAGGCAGGGCACGCATCTCCTTTCCTCCCTTGATGTTCCTTTGCATGTTCTCAGCAAAATAATCGCGATAGCTAGAGCGGAGGAACTGGCCAGGCAAGCAGAGGAAAACAGGGAGATAATGGACGCAGTCGGGAAATAGAATCGCACCGGCCAGAGTCCGCTATCTGTCACACAAATATGGCGCTTTCCTATCGTTCACGTTTAGTTTTTGGGCGTTAAAGTAAAAATGTTGCACACTTTCACTGAATTAACGTGCATTTGACTGTCATTGTAGAATTGTAGATAATAAAACGCATATATACCCAATTATTTATCCTGTGCGAGAGAATGCCTAACTTTTATATTTTTATTAAAGCTGTACCGTGATGGTCTACTTGCTTTATTCCGGAGACAGAATTTATTTAATAAAAATCCAGTTTATATTTTGAGGTATCTGAGGGGATTGTCTATGAAAGCACAATGCACGTAAAGAACTGATTAAAATTCCGCTCCATTGATATTCTGTATTCTTCCGACGAGGGGGAACGCGATATGTGAATGAACTGAGAACGAGAAAACCCAGCAACCCGCCTGCTGGCCAGATGGTAGTCAGAAAGAAGCCTCGCGGAATTTGAAGCATCAGAGCATACAGAACACTTTTAATTGAAAATACAAGGCCGCACTCACACCTCACGCCTGAACTGAAACCTTCTCCCTCCAGCCACTTCTCCCCATCACCTCACCAAATGCGGGTCCGAGATAAGAGTTAACATGGAAAAGAGTTACCTGCGCCGGCCACAGTGTTGGTTCTTCTGTTACTGGAGCGGGTTGGGCGAGGAAGCCCCTCAATTATTATGGTAGTGACCCACCCGAGCGGGCTACATTTGTGTCAACAGTCCTATTGGTTTTAAGGAATGCAATTCAACAGTACGGAAAGAATTGGCTATTTATTTATTTATTGAGATTTAGCGCGGAATAGGCCCTTCGCCACGCCACGCAGCAATCCCTGATGTAATCCGAGTTTAATCACGGGACAATTTACAAAGATCAATTAACCTACCAACCGGTACGTCTTTGGACTGTGGGAAGAAACCGGGGTACCCGGAGGAAACCCACGCGGTCACGGGAGAACGTACAGACAGCGGTGGGAAATGAACTGGAATCACTGGTACCGTAAAGCGTTGTGCTAAGCACTACACTAACGTGTAAGAATGAGATTTCACGGTTATTTCTTGAAAGTGAATTTAATTATGAATAAAGTTTATTTTGATATAAGTAAAACAGTCCCGGCCCCCACAGTACCTCCGGCAACGTTACCGGAAACTCTCTTCAATCCATCAAACTGTCTCATGTCCTCGAGACCCAGCTCAATGGTCGATAGTGAAATTAGCTCAGTGTGGTTCATGAACAGGCGACTGTAAACAACAAGCATACATCCAAATTAACTCCCTTAAACAGTGAATGAGTTCATCTAATTTTACAATGACTGCTATTGCTCTGGGTTTGATTTTTCCCTTCTTGCTAGTTAGCCAGCGTGATTAACATGGAGAAGGCGAAGACAAGGCGGATGAAGCGTTACCCTTTGCTTCGCCTCCGCCGCCCTCTTCACTTCCAACTGAAACCGAGTTTTCAGAACCGTTCTGACAGAAGAGGGATAGACAAGCGTTCAGTTTTAAACATGCTAACTAACAGCTTTCCTGGAGCATTGAACTGTTAGGAACTTCCGGCAAATCCACACAGGTGCAGGTTCATTTGACACGAAGCACAGTTTGTATTCCCGATTTCGGATGGCACGAAAAAAAAACAAGACACATCATGCACAGGGTGCTTTTGCATTTTTGACTCCTACCGGCAGGTATCTGCCCGTCAATGAAGAAATACATTGATTACTCTTTCTAAATCAAAGTTACTATCGCAATACACATGTCCAATTGTATCTAAAGCAGACATTTCCGAAGGTTCCTTTCAGCTCCATCAAACCTTACCTGGCAAGCTTCGTTAGAAAAAGCTGTATCCTTATCACGATTTTCACCCTATATCCCAACTGAGGCCAAATTAGTACTTATAAAGCTTTAGCCTAACTTTCTGACAGTTTTACTCTTATATTCCTTCTTCTAAAATCCACGATCCCCTACGTGCTTTGGTAATCTGCTCTGCCATTTTGAAAAATAATCTGGGCGAACACGCCAATGTTTCACCTTTATTACTGTTTTGCAACACTTGTACCATTTAGCGTCGTTATAATGTCGCCACCTCACAGCCCTTTTGTAGAATTTCAGGTGCTAATTCCAACAGGCAGTTTTGAAATGTATAACTGCCGCAGTTAAAGTTTTTGTTATCTAAAGGTCTTTGTGGCTGGACTACCCAAGGAAAAGTTATGTTAGCATATGGAGAAGAACAGGTGCTATGGTACTGAATCGTGGAAATCTACACTCCCGTCCTACCAAAAAAAAAATTCCACTGCGATTGTTCCTACTAGTTGCGTTTACTCTCAATGTTGCTGCTATACTTTTCACCCCCTGGTTTTCAATAACCAACGTCTCTATATAACTATATGAAGCGCATTGTCTTCAGCTAACGTCTCCGTTTCTGCATTAGAAAACTCCTGCAAGTTTATTAGTGATACTTAACTTTTTTGTCCGTTATGTATTCGTCATTCGCCCAACCCCATCATTGTATCCTGGATTATTAATTCCAAGAACATCCCCTTCATTGGCATTAATGTGTGTAAATACTTCAGCGATTGTGGATTGGAATTAGCAGGATAAGAGTTTATATTCTGATGGTGATTTAAATGGAGAAAATACGCCTCCCTTAAATTATAATTTTAGTTTAACTGAACATTGTTCCAGGTGTTTATTGCACTCTTTAATAAATTCACTTGACCAATATTTACACATTATCTAAATTTCTTCGACACACAAAAATTTCCCAAGCAAAGTACAACTATTTATTATAGTAGTATAATTCCGTTCATTGCAACACACACAGAATGCTGGAGGAACTCAGCTGGCCAGGCAGCATCTATGATGATGAATAAACAGTCGATGTTTCTGGCCAAGACGCTTCTTCAGGACTGGAAAGGAAAGGGGAAGACACCAGAGGACAAACGGGGTTGGGGGGAGGAAAAGACAGAAAGCTGGAAAACGATCGATGAGGCCAGTGGGATGCGAAAGGTAAAGGGCTGGAGAAGAAGGAATTAGATAGGAGAGGAGAGCGGAAAGGGAAGGGGACGAGACCCGAGGGAAGTGCTGGGCAGGTGCGGAGAGGTAAGAGTTCAGAGTGCGGAATAGAAGGAGAGGGGAAGGGAAGGGGAGGAGACCCGAGGGAAGTGCTGGGCAGGTGCGGAGAGGTAAGAGTTCAGAGTGCGGAATAGAAGGAGAGGGGAAGGGAAGGGAGTTTTTTTTACCGGAAGGAGATATCGATATTAACGCCGGCAGGTTGGAGGCTACCTAGACGGAATATAAGCTGTTACTCTTGCATCCCGAGGGTGGCCTCATCATGGCACAAGAGGAGGCTATGGACCGACATGTCAGAACAGGAATGGGAATGGGAATGGGAATTAAAACGTCTGACCACTGGGAAGTTCCGCTTTTGGCGATCGGAGCGCTGGTGCTCGAGGAAGCCGCCCCCGGTGTACGGTGGCTCTCACCAATGTACAGGAGCCCGCATCGGGATCACCTGACGCACTAAACGACCCCAGCATTTTGGCAGGCCAAGTGTTGCCTCAGCTGGAAGGACTATTTGGGTCCCTGCGTGGAGCTGAAGGAGGAAGGGGCAGGTGTAGCATTTAGGCCGCTTGCAGGGAAGATTAGTGGGGAGGGACGAATGGACACGGGGCTCGCGGAGGGAACGATCACTGCGGAAAGTCGGGGGGGTGGGGAAGGCAAGTAAAGATATGTTCAGAAGTAGGATCTGTTTGGAGGTGGCGGGAGTATTAAATTAGGATGCGGAGGCTCATGGTGTGGTAGGTAAGGATAAGGGGACTATCTCTGTTCAGGCGGCAGGAAGAGGCGGTAGCGCGGATGTTCTGGAAATTGAGATGCGGGTGAGGGCAGCATCAATAGTGGAGGAAGGGAAACCGGTTTCCCGAAGAAGGGGGCATCTCTGATGTCCTGCAAAAGAAAGCCGTATCCTGGGAAGAGATGCGACGGGGGCCAAGGAACTGAGAACATGGAATAGCATTTTTACAGGAGACGGGTTGTGAAGAAGTATCGTCATGGTAACCGTGAGAATCGGTCGTTTATAAACGATGCCGGTTGACAGTTTGTCTCCAGAGATGGAGAAAAAGAAGGAAGTGTCAGAAATGGACCAAGTGAATTTAAGGGCAGGGTGGAAGTTAGAGACAAATTTGATGAAATTGGCGAGTTCAGCATACGTGCATGAAACGGCACCAATTCAGTCGTCAATGTAACGCAGGAAGAATTGAGTATTACCGGGTAAGGCTTCGAACATGGACGATTCTACGTAAACGAAGCGGCAGGCGTAACCGGGACCCATATGGATGCCCATGGTTACCCCTCGAGTCTGGAGAAAGCGGGAGGGGCCGAAGGAACATTTGTTAAGGGTGAGGACAGACGGCAAAGGGTGGTGGTGGAGGGGAATTGGTTAGTTCCCGAACATGAGAAAATCAGCGGATGCTGGAAATCCAAAGCAACACACGCAAAATGCTGGAGGAACTCAGCAGGCCAGGCAGCATATATGGAAAAAAGTACACCTTTGAGGTTCGGGGCCGAAACCTATCTTCAGAACTGTGAAGAAATTTGAGAAATCCTCTCCTCTTCACTTTTCTCCTTTTCTCCTCTTCCTCTGAAGTCCTGAAGAAGGGTCTCGGCCCGAAACGTCGACTGTCTACTCTTTTCCATAGATGCTGCCTGGCCTACTGAGTTCCTCCAGCATCTTGTGTGTGTTGAATTGGTTGGTTCTTCTGTGAAGAAAGAAGCAGAAAGCTTTGTGGCCTTCTTGATGGGGAATAGAATCTATGGGGAAAATGAGGCGGTTGGGGCCAGGGAACTGATAGTCATTGAGGGGATCGAGAGGATGAGAACTGTTGCGGATGTAGGTGGGAAGGGACTGGACCAATGAGGATAGAATAGAATCGAGGTATGAGAACACAAGTTCAGTGGGGCAGGAGCAGGTGGAGACATTGGACCTACCCGGACAGACGGACTTCTGGGTCTTGGGTAGGAGGTAGAAGCAAGCAGTTCGGGATAAGGGTACTATGAGTTCTCCAGAGCTGATGATGTTAGTGATGCTGTTGGAAATAATTTTCTGATAGTCCACAGCGGGGATCTCTTCAAGGGGTAGATATGAGGAGGTGTCTGAGATTTATCGCCAGGCCTCAGCAAGGTGGAGGTCAGCCCGCCACACTACACCAACGCCTCCTTTGTCTGCGGGTTTGATGGTAAGGTTGGAATTAATGGCAGTGCGTTCAAAGGGAGTAAGGTTCGAGCAGGAGAGAGGAGTGCTGATGTCTTGTCGGCAATTGGAGATGAAATGATCCAGAGCAGGCAGAGGACCAGACCGGGCTGTTCAAAAAGGAGGGGGGTTGAAGGCGGGAAAAGGTATCATCAGTGTAGGGTGTGGAATTTTTTGCCGGAGACAGAGGCGACGGGCGAAGAGCTCGACGTGGTGGCGAGCGCGGATCTCACTGAGGTGCCGGCGAAGGGGTACAGAACCTTCTGCCTCAGAGGGGGAAAGGTCGGAGGGAAAGGTGAAGACCCGGCAAGGATTAGAGATGGGATCAGACGAGGGAAGAGAGCTGGTGGTTTCAGAGGGAAGAGGATGGTTGGGAATGTGGGCTGGGGAGATGGAGGCTCTGCGGACCCAGGAGGTGACGGTGGAGCCTGTGAGATACAAGGTTGGAGAGTTGGGGAGGGGAGAGCTTGGGGGCCCAGCGGCAGCGAGTAAATTCTCGGACTGACGGTCAAGTTCCAGTTTGAGCCGGGGCTAAAGGCTCCGTTCATTGTTTCCAGACTTCATCGGCAATGATTTATTTTCTACCTGTGACTCAGTTTTTTTTTCTGGGAGTCGCGATCAGGCTTATGATTATACTGCCTATTCTGCTTTCAAGCAATGGAGGCAATGAACCACTGGCCGCGAGGCCTTTAGTTAGAGAAAAATAAAAACCATTTTAAATATTCCCCGGCTCTGTTCGTCTCATTTGCACTGTGAATATTCAGTCCCATACACCTCCATCCCCCATCAGGTGTGTCTTAAAGCTCTCCGCTTCTTTTTGGACAACAGACCCAACCAGTTCTCCAGTACCTCCACTTTCTTCCGTCCGGCGGAACTGGTTCTCACGCTCAATAATTTCTCCTTCGGCTCCTGCCACTTTCTTCAAACCAAAGGACCAGCCATGGGCATTCGCATGGGTCCGAGGTATGCCTGCCCTTTTGTCGGCTACATGGAACAGTCCATGTTCCAAGCCTACACCGGTATCGCTCCCAACGCTTCCTGCGCTACATCCACAACTGAATTGGTGCTGCTTCTTGTACCTATGCTGAGCTCGTCACCTTCATCAACTCTGCCTCCAACTTCCACCTTGCCCTCAAATTTACCTGGTCCATTTCCGACACGTCCCTCCCCTTTCTCGATTTCTTTGTCTCCATCTCTGGAGACAGTTTACCTAGTGATATCTTTTATAAACCCACTGATTCTCACAAGCACCAGGAGTATACCTCTTTCCACCCCGCCTCTTGTAAAAATGCCATCCCTTTCTCTCCGCCGCATCTGCTCTCCGGATGGGACGTTTCATTCCAGAACTACTGAGGTGACCTCCTCCTTCAAAGAAAGGGGCTTGTCTTCACTCACTATCAACGCAGCCCGAACCCGCATCTCTTCCATTTCCCGCAAATCTGCCTTCACCCTATCTTCCCGCCGCCACACTACGGGTAGGATTCCTCTTGTCCTTTCCTAGCACCCCATTAGCCTCCGCGTCCATCACATAATTCTCCGTTACTTCCGCCATCTCCGAATGGATCCCACCACCAAGCACGTCTTTCCCTTCTCATTTTCCGCTTTCTGCGGGGGTTGTTCCCCACGCCACTCCTTTGTCCGCCCTACTGATCTCTCTCTTGGTACTTATCCTTGCAAGCGGAATAAGTGCCACACCTGCCCCTACACTTCCTCCCTCACTACCATTCAGGGCCCCAAAATGTCCTTCCAGGTGAGACGACACTTCACCTGAGAGTCTGTTGGGGTCATAGACGGTGCCCGGTGCTCCCGGTGTGGCCTCCTGTATATATTGGTGAGACCCGGTGTGGATTGGAGAACGATTCGTCAAGCACTTTCGACTTTCAGAAAAAGCTGAATCGCCCCGTAGGAACCTATTTTAATTCTACTTCCCAGTCACTTTCCGACATGGCAGTCCATGGCCTCCTCTACTGTCGCGATGCGGCCACACTGAGGTTGGTGGAGCAACATCTTATATTCCGTCTGGGTAGCCTCCAACCTGATGGCATGAACATGGATTTCTCGAACTCCCGGTAAGGGGGCTTCACTATTCCCCATTTCTGTTTCCCTCTCTCACCTGCCTGCTCATCACCTCTCTCTGGTGCTCCTCCCCTTCCCTTTCTTTTATAGTCTTCTATCCTTTCCTATCAGATTCTCCCTTTCCACCCCTTTTCACCAGTAATTTCCCAGCTCTTTACTTCACCTCTCCCCTCTCCTGGTTTCGGCTATTACCTACCACCTATTACTTCCTCTCCTCCTTCTTATATTCAGCTGTCCTCTTTCTTTCCCGTCCTGTTGAAGGGTCTTGGTGCAAAACACCGACTGTTTACTCTTTACCGTAGATGTCGCTGGCCTGCTGAATTCCTCCAGCACTGTCTGTGTGTTGCTCTAAATAAAATGATTATGTATTTACAACTGCATATGTTAGCCAAGGAAGGATAGGCAATAAATGGAATTTTTTGACACTCCTGGCAACATTTTCAGACGATATGGATAATTTGCCTAAAGTAGCATAATTGAATAAGGTACCTAAACTCAAGTCAAGTCAAGTTATATTGTTATTTAATTATATACAGTGCCTATAAAAAGTATTCACACCCCTTGGAAGTTTACATGGTTTATTGTTTTACAACATTGAATCACAGTAGATTTAATTTGATTTTTTTTAACTCTCATCAACAGAAAAAGACTCTTTCATGTCAAAGTGGAAACAGATCTCTATAAAATTATCCAAATTAATTACAGATATAAAACACAAAATAATTGTTTGCATAAGCATTCACCCTCTTCAAGTCAGTATTTAGTAGACGCACCTTTGGCGGCAATTACAGCCTTGAGTCTGTGTGGATAGGTCTCTATCAGCTTTGGATATTTGCACACAATTTTTCTCCATTCTTCTTTACAAAACTGCTCAAATCTGTCAGATTGCATGGGGATTGTGACTGAACAGCCCTTTTCAAGTCCAACCACAAATTTTCAGTTGGATTGAGGTCTGGACACTGTCTTGGTCACTCCAGGACATTGACTTTGTTGTTTTTAAGCCATTCCTGCATAGATTTGGCTTTATGCTTGGTGTTATTGTCTTGCTGGAAAACAAATCTCCCAAGTCGCAGTTCTCTTGCAGACTGCATCAGGTTTTCCTCCCTATTTTGCTGCATTCATTTTACCCTCTACCTTCACAAACCTTCCAGGGTTTGCTGCAGTGAAGCATCCCCACAGCATGATGCAGTCACCACCATGCTTCACGGTAGGGATGGTGTGTTTTTGACGATGTGTGGTGTTTAGTCTGATGGACATAAAGCTCAATTTTGGTTTCATCAGTCCATAGAACCTTGTTTCAAATGATTTCAGAGTCTCCCACGTGCCTTCTAGCAAAGTCAGCCGAGATTCCATGTAAGTTTTTCAACAGTGGCTTTCTCTCTGCCACTTTCCCATAAAACTGTGACTGGTGAAGCACCCAGGCAACAGTTGTTGTCTGTGCAGTCTCTCCCATCTCAGACACTGAAGCTTGTAACTCCTCCAGAGTTGTCACAGTTCTCTTGGTGGCTTCTCTCACTAGTCCCCTTCTTGCACAGTCACTCAGTTTTTGAGGACGGCCTGCTCTAGGCACATTTACAGCTGTGCCGTGTTCTTTCCATTTCTTGATGATTGACTTAACCGTACTCCGAGGGATATTCAGTGACCTGGAACTGTTCTTGTATCCACCTCCTGCCCTGCGCTTTTCAATAGCCTTTTCGCAGAGTTGCTTGGAATGTTCTTGTGTATTCATGGTGTAGTTTTTGCCGGGATATTGACTCACCAGCAGTTCGATATTCCAGATACAAGTGTATTTTTACTGCAATCAATTGAAACACCTTGACTGCACACCGCGATCTCCATTATGAGACTTCTAAAACCAATTGTCGGCACCAGTGATGCTTTGATGTGTCATATTAAAGGATGTGAATACTTAGTAAATCAAGTATTCTGTGTTTTGTATTTGTAATTAATTTAGATTACTTTGTAGAGCTCTGTTTTCATGTTGACAGTGTCAGAAAAGCTAAACTAAACGCACTGTGATTCAATGGTGTAAAACATGAACATTTCCAATAGGGGTGAGGGCGAATACTTTTTATAGGCACTGTAGATGAATATAATGTACATAGGCATATAATGTATATAGAAACGAAACGACGTTTCTCCGAAACAGGGTGTAAAGCACAGTAGTACACATAACACACCGTAACGTATGAAGCTAAGGATAAAATCTACAGATGAATCGCGTTTAAATAGCAAACTAAAGTGCAAGAATATTAAATATTGTAAGGTATGGAACAGATTAACCAGCGCCAATTCTATTACGATGCTGCCGGGAGTTCAGAAGCCTAATGGCCTGGGGGAAGAAACTGTTTCTCATCCTGACCGTTCCTGTTTTTCTGCATCGGAGTCTCCTACCTGATGGTAAAAAGTCAAACAGGATGCTGGATGGACGGTGGGATCTTTAATAATACTAAGGGCCCTACATACACAGCGCTCCTGATAAATGTCCCCGATGGATGGTAGCGAGACCCGTTTGATCACCTCAGCCATTCTCACAGTCCTTTGTCGGGACTTCTGGTCCGATGCCCGACTGCTCCCGTACCAGATGGAGACGCAACTTGTCAGGATGCTCTCAACTGAGCTCCTGATATTAAGAGACCAGGTGAGGTCATCCATGATGTGAACTCCCAGGAACTTGGTTCACTTAAATTTCTCTACGGAGGAGCCATGTATTCACAGAGGAGGATGGTTTGTCTGCGCCTTCCTGAAGTCCACATTGATTTCCTTGGTTTTCTCCCCGTTCAGAGTTAGGTTCTTCTCACACCAATCCACCAGTGGTCTCACTTCCTCTCTATACTCCGTCTTGATCCGCAAACTTGATGACACGGTTTGAGCTGGATCCTACGAGACCAACGTGTAGACTATGCGGCTGCTCTCAGAACACTTGCGATCGGTTCACACCGACATCTTGAGCTTTCAGTTGTAGACGAAAGGTGAAGGGGTTTCTACTACCCTCGCCATTACCCCACCCACCTGCCCGTCCTCCGCCCCTACCCTTTGCCAGTATATCACCTTACGCACATGGAACAAACAGTAGCCTGGTATTTGAAATATCACGGAGCCCTTGAAATTAAATGTACTGTGCAGCTCCCGCCGACTTGAGTAGTTTATAGTCCAAAGGTGTGATGACTGAACTCCATGCTTAAATGTACCCATTCCCACCAGTGCCTTTAACCATAGAATTTTGTAGTTTTGTTTATCTTCTCCATTCTACCCACCCACCTTTGTCTCTTCATCGTTCCCCTCCTGTTTCCATCTGCCCATCGCCCCCATGCTTGTCTGCATGGATTTCTTCTTTCTTGGCTTTCTTTCCATCCCCATGCCCACTGGGCTCTATCTGCTCATTGTCCTTCTTTCTTCGGGTCCCACCTATCACCACCCTGCCTCTGATCCTCTCCCCATCTGCTTCCATGTGTCGATCACTGCCTCTCACTGGTTCCATTCTCCATCTTAATTCTAAATGCCGCATACATTGGCCATGTCCCCTTTGCACTTTACATAAAACTCACACACATAACACATAAAGTAATATTATCACAAATAAATTAACAAACAATAATGTGTATATAAGATACAAATGAAAAAGAAGCCGTATAACGCTAATGGCGCGTCATAGAAACATAGAAACATAGAAAATAGGTGCAGGAGTAGGCCATTCGGCCCTTCGAGCCTGCACCGCCATTTATTATGATCATGGCTGATCATCAAACTCAGAACCCTGCACCAGCCTTCCCTCCATACCCCCTGATTCCCGTAGCCACAAGGGCCATATCTAACTCCCTCTTAAATATAGCCAATGAACTGGCCTCAACTGTTTCCTGTGGCAGAGAATTCCACAGATTCACCACTGTCTGTGTGAAGAAGTTTTTCCTAATCTTAGTCCTAAAAGGCTTCCCCTCTATCCTCAAACTGTGACCCCTCGTTCTGGACTTCCCCAACATCGGGAACAATCTTCCTGCATCTAGCCTGTCCAATCCCTTTAGGATTTTATACGTTTCAATCAGATCCCCCCTCAATCTTCTAAATTCCAATGAGTACAAGTCCAGTTCAACCAGTCTTTCTTCATATGAAAGTCCTGCCATCCTGGGAATCAATCTGGTGAACCTTCTTTGTACTCCCTCTATGGCAAGGATGTCTTTCCTCAGATTAGGGGACATACTCCAGGTGTGGTCTCACCAAGGCCTTGTACAACTGCAGTAGTACCTCCCTGCTCCTGTACTCGAATCCTCTCGCTATAAATGCCAGCATACCATTTGCCTTTTTCACCGCCTGCTGTACCTGCATGCCCACTTTCAATGACTGGTGTATAATGACACCCAGGTCTCGTTGCACCTCCCCTTTTCCTAATCGGCCACCATTCAGATAATAATCTGTTTTCTTATTTTTGCCACCAAAGTGGATAACTTCACATTTATCCACATTAAATTGCATCTGCCATGAATTTGCCCACTCACCCAACCTATCCAAGTCACCCTGCATCTTCTTAGCATCCTCCTCACAGCTAACACTGCCGCCCAGCTTCGTGTCATCCGCAAACTTGGAGATGCTGCATTTAATTCCCTCATGCAAGTCATTAATATATGTTGTAAACAACTGGGGTCCCAGCACTGAGCCTTGCGGTACCCCACTAGTCACTGCCTGCCATTCTGAAAAGGTCCCATTTATTCCCACTCTTTGCTTCCTGTCTGCTAACCAATTCTCTATCCACATCAATACCTTACCCCCAATACCGTGTGCTTTAAGTTTGCACACTAATCTCCTGTGTGGGACCTTGTCAAAAGCCTTTTGAAAATCCAAATATACCACATCCACTGGTTCTCCCCTATCCACTCTACTAGTTACATCCTCAAAAAATTCTATGAGATTCGTTAGACATGATTTTCCTTTCACAAATCCATGCTGACTTTGTCCGATGATTTCACCGCTTTCCAAATGTGCTGTTATCACATCTTTGCTAACTGACTCCAGCAGTTTCCCCACCACCGACGTTAGGCTAACCGGTCTATAATTCCCCGGTTTCTCTCTCCCTCCTTTTTTAAAAAGAGGGGTTACATTAGCCACCCTCCAATCCTCAGGAACTAGTCCAGAATCTAACGATGACACCTGGGAGGCAGCAGGGAATTCAGTAGCATGGGGGTAGAAGCTGTTCCCGATCCTAACGGCAGTTGTCCTAATCCTGCAGTACCTCCTTCCTGATGATCGGGGGTCAAAGAAATTATTGGACGGATGAGAGGGTGCATTGACAACTCCAAGGACCCTGCGTACTCAGCATTCTTGATAAATATCACTAGTGGGTTGAAGAGAGCCCCCAATGCAGTCCTCGCAATCAATTGTAAGGATTTGAGATCATATGCCTTGCAATTTCCGCACCAGACGGTAATACAGCTAGTCAGGGCAATCTTGATGGTGCTTCTGTAAAAATTGTTTACAAATGGAGGTGGGGAGAAGAGGAGTCCCGCTCGCCTCAATCTCCTCAGAAAGCGGAGACGCTGCAATGCTTTCTTAACCGAAAGGATGGTGTTGAGGGATCAGGTGAGATCGTCCGCTCTGTGCTCTACCAGGCCGAGCCGTATATATGCAGTGAGGAGCGGCCAGTTTGCACCTTCCAAAGATCCAGAATCTTCGCTTTGGTAGTCTTGTCCACGCTGAGATTCAAATAGTTGTGCTCCCACAATTCCACCAGCCGCTCAATCTCCTCTCGGTGCTTCGTCTCGTCATCGTTGTTGATGAGGCCCTCCACTGTTGTGTCCTTAGCGAACTTGACTCGGTTTGAA
>NC_086097.1:216968963-217068963 GCF_963921235.1 Mobula hypostoma | reverse complement strand
GATCCTTCCTCTCCCAGGGATGAGGTCTCTGTCGATAGTTCTGTAGCTCTGGGTTTTTACGGGATGAGGCCCGATGCCCAACCCTCCTCCTTTAGCAGACGGGTTTGGGACCGACCATGACAGAGTTCAGCATATAACACAACGATGCAGAGTTGTCACTGAAGCGTTAGACTTAAATCTGCTTTGATTATCAAATGTTAAACAGCCCAAGAACAACTGACGATGTTTTTTTTTCCCGCTGGGTATCGAAAATTGAAGCGCCGGATTTCATTAACATGCTTCTGATTTACAAACTGTGCCTGTGGGGAGGATGTTTTGCTGGTGTACCTGTTAATTTCTTAAGATGCTTTAAAATAACTAAAACACCATTTAATCAGATGTTTTTTATTGATTTTTATTTATAATTTGGCACTGCCATCCTCCTGTAGTGATTCGTACCTGAGGGTGACTGTCGAGCCTTACAGAACTCTGTATCACCTTAACGCGTCAACAATCGGAACTCCAGCTCCAGCACCAATGTGGAAATGTGGTTAATAATTCGCTTAACCATGGGGCAAAGTGTTCAATTATCCTCCACTCGCTTAAAATTTTCTCGAAATGTTTCCCATTGACAGTGCTTTCATAATGCCTCTGACCTAATCGAAGCGCATCCCGAACAATACTCACACAATGTTGTAAAAGCGTCTGCAGAGGAAAATGAGCTGTCTGCATTTCGAGCGGAGACGCTTTATTAGAACTGGCAAGGAAGCGGGCAGAAGCCAGAAAGCAGCTAGCTAGCTGAGGGAGCGGGATCATAAGGTGGCGGGAAATAGGTGTGTCCAGGTGAGGGTGAATGTAGGTGTGTGCAGGTGAGGGTGAATGTAGGTGTGTCCAGGTGAGAGTCTATGTAGGTGTGTCCAGGTGAGGGTGAATGTAGGTGTGTCCAGGTGAGGGTGAATGTAAGTGTGTCCAGGTGAGGGTGAATGTAAGTGTGTTCAGGTGAGGGTGAATGTAGGTGTGTGCAGGTGAGGGTGAATGTAGGTGTGTCCTGGTGAGGGTGAATGTAGGTGTGTGGCTGGGGGAGGGGGATGAGAAAGGGAATAACTTGAGAAGCTAGGAGCTAACAGATGGAATAGGAAAAGAGATGAAGACAAAGAAATCGGACAGGAGACGACAATAGAGGAAGCGGGGGTTGGGGGGAGCGCGGTTGTCTCATGACCCTTACTTCACCTCCACCGTGCTCTTCTATTGGGATTGGGGCCGAGTTTTCGGAACCAGTCAGAGTGAAGGGAAATAAGACATATCCTCCGCTTTCCATAAAACCATAAGATATAGGAGCAGAATTACGCCATTTGGCTCATCGAGTCCGCTCCGCCAATTCATCATGGCTGATTCAAATTTCCTCTCAACCCCAATTTCCTGCTTTCTCCTGGAATTTCTTGAAACATTGAATTGTTAGGATGGCTAACGATTCTCCTGTAGCCAATAAAGTGGCCACTGAGTGCATGTTCTTAGTTTCTGTTGTTGTAGCCATTCCACTTCAAGGTGCGTTCAGAGATGCTCTTCTGCACACCAGTACTGTACTGGAACATATGCTGCGGGACTGCTTCGATGACGGCGGCTGGGATGTGTCCTTGATGAGGATATCTCTGAGTTCACGGATGGAGCCACGTGCTTCGTCCGGAAGTGCATCGACGATGTTGTCCAAAAGTCCGAACCAGAAACCCCGGATCAATAGTTCCGTGCGAATAGCACTGACCACGCGACACAGAGCTTCGGCTGCCGGCAATCAGCAGGAATTCAAGAAAAGCAGCTATGATTTGCGCAAAACTATCAAGGCTGCGAAACAACAATACAGGGACAAGATTGGGACAAGATTGAGTCAAGATTCACAAAAAAGCACACGTGACCTGGTGAGGGCTGCATACTATCGCAGACTTCAAAGCCAAACGTTGTGGTGCCGTCAACATCGCAGCCTCTCTCCCAGATGAGCTCAATCGCTTTTACGCTCAGTTCGATGTCGCTAACTCTGAGCCTTTGAGGAAAGCCACCGCTACAACCTGCAACCCGGTCATCTCTGAGGCTGAGGTACAAAGATGTTTCCCACAAGTGGACAGTCGCAAGGCTGAGGGACTGGACGGCAATCCAGGGCGAATACTCAAGATGTGCGCAGCACAACCGGCAGGCGTGTTTACAGACATTTTAAATCTCTCCCTCTCCCAGTGTAGCGTGTCCTCCTGCTTCAAATTATCCACCATTTGTACCGAAAAAGACCAAGGTAACATACCAGAATGACTGGCGACCTGTCGCACGCACCTCAATCATAAGCAAATGCTTTGAGAGGCTGGTCAGGGATTACATCTGCAGTATGCTACCGCCCAGACTGGACCATCTACAGTTCGCCTACCGACACAACCGAGCGACAGACGACGGAATAGCCACTGCTCTACATACCGTCCTTACATATCTGGAGAAGAAGGATGCTAATGTGAGAACGCTGTTCTTGGACAGCACTCAACACCATAATTTCATCCAGGTTCGACAGGAACGTCAGAACTCGGCCTTGACCCTGCCTTGTGCAGCTGGATCATGGACTTCCTGTCAGATCGCCAGCAGGTGGTAAGAGTGGGCTCTCTCACCTCCAACCCTCTGACTCTCAATACAGGAGCCCCTCAGGGCTGTGCACTGTCCCCTCCTTTACTCCCTGTATACCCATGACTGTCTCCACCCACAGCTCCATTCTGCTAATTAAATTTGCTGACGACACTACACTGATTGGCCTTATCTCAAACAATAACGAGGTGGTCTACAGGGAAGAAGTCATCTCTCTGACACGGTGGTGTCAAGAAAACAACCTCTCCCTCAATGTCGCAAAAACAAAGGAGTTGGTTGTGGATTACAGGGCTAACCCCTACTGACATCAATGGATCTGGGGCTGAGAGGGTAAACAGCTTCAAGTCCCTCGGCATCCACATCACCGAGGATCTCACGTGGTCTGTACACACCAGCTGTGCGGTGAAAAAGGCAAAACAGCGCCTCTTTCACCTCAGACGGTTGAGGAAGTTTGGTATGGGCTCCTAATCCTAAGAACTTTCTACAGGGGCACTACTGAGAGCATCCAGACTGGCTGCATCACTGCCTGGTATGGGAACTGTACCTCTCTTAATCGCAGGACTCTGCAGAGAGTGGTGCGGACAGCCCAGCGCATCTGTAGTTGTGAACATCCCATGATACAGGACATTTACAAAGACAGTTGTGTAAAAAGGGCCCGTAGGATCATTGGGGACCCGAGTCATTCCAACCACAACCTATTCCAGCTGCTACCATCCAGGAAGCCAGGCATAAAAGCCAGGACTAACAGGCTCCGGACAGCTTCTTCCATCAGGCCATCAGACTGATTAACTCACGCTGATTTGAGTGTATGTCTGTGTTATATTGACTGTTCTATTTATTATAAATTACTATAATTGTACATTGCACATTGAGATGAAGACGTAACGTAACGATTTTTACTCCTCATGTATGTGAAGGATGTAAGAAATAAAGTCAATTCAATTCAATATCGTTAACTGAGATACTATCGCCTTCCTGTAAGCTTGAACCAATCCGTCCATTCTCTTCAGACCTCCCTCATTGACAAGGCATTTCTTCCACAGAATCGCCGCTCGCTGGTTTTTTTTGTTTGTTTGTGCACCATTCTCTGTAAACCGTTGTGCGTGAAAATCCCAGGAGGACAGCAGTTTCGGAGATAGTCAGACAAATCCTTCTGACAGCAACAATCATTCCGCGGTCAAAGTTATTTAGATCACATTTCATCCCCAATCCGAGCAACCGTGTTTGCATTCTTTTAGGCATTGAGTTGTTGTCACATGATCAGCTGATTAGATACTTGCATCAACCAGCAATAAAGTATCCAATAAAGTGGCCACTGAGGTGGAGGGTGGGGTGGGGTGGGGAGAGACCCCGAGCATTCCTCACTATCCGTTGTCGGGACGTTCAGTTTCGACAAACCCAACAAGTGGAGATTTATTCGGCATGAAGCGCAGGTTTTGTATCATAGGGTTCGGGTGCCCGTGCTACAGCAAGGCACATCACATACAGCGTGGTTTTGCATTTTTGACTCATACCTGCATGTGTCCCGCCCGTCAGTGATGATATGAGAAGTACTGTAAAGCGATATGCATACCCAACTGTATCTAAAACAGAGTTTTGCAAATATCCATCCATTTACATCAAACCGTGCCTGGCAGACTTATCCTTCGTTACGAAAAGCCCAAATAATTCCTTGCCTCGACATTCAGCATGTGCCCCAAGAGAGCCCTAACTAATGTTTATATACTTTTAACATTTACTATCTGAATTTTTTAATCTTATGCTCCTGCTTCTAAAGTTCATGATGGCACGTTTACTTTAGTGTTGCTGTATTAATCTGCCCTGGACCTTGAAGATTACGAGGCGAAGGTTTTTCCTGTATCACAGCCTTAGAAGAATTGTAACATTAAGCACAGAGTAGCACTCCTCATCCATTCTTTCTATTAAAATGATATAGCAATAAGAGCTATAGAACTATATATCTAAGAGAATAACACGCAAAAAGCTGAAGGAACTCAACGGGCCAGGCAGCATCTATGGAAAGCCAACAGTCGAGATGGAGTATGTACGAATCTGTAAAAAAGAATGTTTTGCAAATGTATTAAAAGTGGAGGAACATTTGGAACTAATGTGCACATTTCTGCGACATCAGAAGAAAGGCACAAGGCTTCTGTTGACATTGGATCTAGTAATAGCGACCAGGTCCCTGGTTGGACCTTGTGCCGTATTAGCTATTTCCATCTCTATACCGGACATCAGGATCAGAATCAGGTTAAATTTTACTGGCGTATGCCTGCAGCACCAGTACATTGCAATCCATAAAATCCAATAAATTACAATATATGAAAAATTAAATTCGTGTAAAAAGAGAGCAAAATAGAAAAAATGCATTGAGACGGTGTACTGCGGCTCGGTGTCCATTCAGAAATCTAATTACTCTAATGAAGAAACTGTTCCTAAAACGTTGAGTCTGCGTCTTCAGGCTTCTGTACCTCTTCCTTAATGTTAGCAATGAGAAGACGGCATGTCCTTGGTGAGTGAGTGAGTGAGTGAGTGAGTGAGTGTGTGTGTGTGAGTGTGTGTGTGTGTGTGTGTGTGTGTGTGTGTGTGTGTGTGTGTGTGTGTGTGTGTGTGTGCGTGTGTGCGTGTGTGTGTGCGTGTGTGCGTGTGAGTGTGTGTGTGTGAGTGTGTGTGTGTGTGTGTGTGCGTGCGTGTGTGTGTGTGAGTGTGTGTGTGTGTGTGTGTGTGTGTGAGTGTGTGTGTGTGTGTGTGTGAGTGTGTGTGGAGTGTATGTGTGTATGAGAGAGAGAGAGAGAGAGAGTATGTGTGTGTGGGGGGGGGGGAGGGGGGTCCTTAATGATGGATGCCGCGTTTTTGAGACATCCCCTTTCGAAGATGCTCTCGATGCTGGGGAGGGTAGAGCTCATGTCAACGCACGCAAAAAAAAAAATCGATTTTCTTGCTGCTTAGACCATCCAAAGCACGGTTTTGAGGTAATATAAAGATAACAGTGTAAATTGTTTTTCTTTTTTTTGCAGTGAATGCACTAAAGTGGGAAGATTCCTGTGGCGGAGTAATAATATTTTCGAAGAATGGAACTGCGAAATGTTCTAAACATATCGGAAAGGGGAGAAATTGCAGTTGGATTTTAACTTATTTGCTCGCAATTCTGAAATCAAGTGATTATAGGTGCTTTTCAAGATATAGAAATGTCCTAAACTACTCTTTCTAATTCACACATAGGAGCAGAATTAGGTCGTTGACACTGATGAGCCATTCCATCATGGCTGACTTGTTATCCCTCTCAAACCATTCTCCTGCCTTTTCATCGTAACTTTTGACGCCCTTACTTATCAAGAACCGAGTAACGTGGCCGCCACACCAGTCTGTGGTAATGAATTGCACAAATTCTCCTCCCCCCCCCCGCCCCCGCTGAAGATATTCTCCCTCATCTCTGTTCTAATTGTACGCATCTCTATTCTGGAGGCTGTGTAGGCAGGACTGGCCGAAGGGTCTTGGCCCGAAACGTCAGCTGTATTCTTTTCCATAGATGCTACCTGGCCGGTTGAGTTCCTCCAGCATTTTGTGTGTGTGTTGCCTGGATTTCCAGCATCTGCAGATTTTCTCTTGTTTTTCATACATTAACCTTTACATTTCCGGAATCAGTTATGTGAACCTCCTCTGGACTCTCTCCAAAGTCAGAACATCTTAGCTAAGGGGCCCAAAACTGCTCACCGTACCCTTAGTGCATTCTGACCAATGCCTTATAAAGCTCCAGCAGTACAACCTTGCTTTCATGTTCTAGTCTCCTCGAAATGAATCCTAACAATGCACTTGCCTTCCTTACCACTTACTCAACCTGCAAATTGACTTTTAAGGAATCTTGCGCAAGCACAACCAAGTCCTTTTGCACCTCTGATTATTGAATTTTCTCCCCATTTAGAAAATAGGCTACACTTTTATTCCTTCTACGAAAGTGTATTACCATACACCACCCTACATCATATTCCATCTGCCACATCTTGTCCATTCTCCCAATCTGTCTAAGACAAATCCTTCTGCTGACCTCCTTCTTCCTCAACACTCCCTGCCCCTCCACCTCTCTTTGTATTGTCTGCAAACTTGACCGCAAAGTAATCAATTCCATCATCCAAATCTTTGACATATACTGTCCATAGAATCAGTCCCGATACTGACAGCTGCGGAACACCACAGGTCACTGACAGCCAATCAGAAAGGCTCCCTTTATTCCCACGCTTTGACCACTACCAGTCAGCCAATCTTCTATCCATGCTAGTACCTTGTAATACTATGGGATCTTACCTTGTTAAGCGACCACACGTGTGGCATCTTGCCAGAGGCCTTCTGAATATCCGAGTAAGCAGCATCCATTGACTCTTCATTTTCTATCCTTCCTGTTATTTCCTCAAAGAATTCCAATGGATTTGTCAGGCAGTATTTCTCCCTAAAGAAACCATGCTGACTTTGGCCTACTTTATCAAGTGCTTCCAAGTACCACAAAACCTCATCCTTAATAATAGACTCCAAGATCTTCCCAACCACTGAACTGAGGCTAACTGGCCTATAATTTCCTTTCTTCCACCTTCCTCGCTTCATAAAGAGTGCTAATAATCTTACTGTCCATTGGAATCACTCCAGAATCTAGTGATCATTACTAATGCCTCCAGCTAGATCTTCAGCTACTTCTATCAGAACCTCGGGTGTGGTCATCTGGTCCGGGTGACCTATCTACCTTCAAACTTTTCAGCTTCCCAAGCACTCTGTCCATAGTAATAGCAACTACACTCACCTCTGCTCCGTGTTACTCTTGAATTTCAGGCATACTGCTAGTATCTTCCACAGTGAAAACTGACATAACATACTTATTAAGTTCATTTGCCATTTCATTCTTCCCCATTACAACCTCGCCAGTGTCATTTTCCAGCTGTCCAATATCAACTCTTGCCTCTCTTTTGATTCTTCATCTTTGGGATGCATCTATCCTACGCCTCATCACCTGCGCCCATAAACTTTATCCGTTACTGTTCTGTCGTCATCCCTGTGTGTGTCCCCTGTCCAACAATTCTGGCCAGCTCCTCTCTCATGCCTCTGCAATTCCCTTTAATTTAGTCTGGCTTTAGCTTTTCCTGAAATAGCAGGATGAATTTTATCATATTGTGATCTCTTCTTCTAAGGGTCCCTATACCTTAAGGTCCATAGAACCATAGAACATTACAGCACAGAAACAGGCCTTTCGGCCCTTCTTGGCTGTATCAAACCGTTTTTCTGCCTAGTCCCTCTGACCTGCACCTGGACTATATCCCTCTATACACCTCTCATCCATGTACCTGCCCAAGTTTTTCTTAAATGTTAAAAGTGAGCCCACATTTGCCACTTCATATGGCAGCTCATTCCACATCCCACCAACCTCTGTGTGAAGAAGTCCCCCCCCATGTTCCCTTTAAATTTTTCCCTCTTCACCCTTAATCCACATCCTCTGTTTTTTTTCTCCCCTTGCCTCAGTAGAAAAAGTCTGCTTGCATTCACTCTATCTATACCCATCATAATTTTATATACCTCTATCAAATCTCCCCTCATTCTTCTACGCTCCAGGGAATAAAGTCCTAACCTATTCAACCTTTCCCTGTAACTCAGTTTCTCAAGTCCCGGCAACATCCTTCTAAACCTTCTCTGCACTCTTTCAACCCTATTTATATCCTTCCTGTAAATTGGTGACCAAAACTGCACACAATACTCCAAATTTGGCCTCACCAATGCCTTATACAACCTTACCATAACGTTCCAACTCTGAAACTCAATACTTTGATTTATAAAGGCCAATGAACCAAAAGGTCTCTTTACGACCCTATCTACCTGTGACACCGCTTTTAGGGAATTTTGTATCTGTATTCCCAGATCCCTCTGTTCTACTGTACTCCTCAGTGCCTTACCATTAACCCTGTATGTTCCACTTTGGTTTGTCCTTCCAACGTGCAATACCTCACACTTGTCTGTATTAAACTCCATCTGCCATTTTTCAGCCCATTTTTCCAGCTGGTCCAAATCCCTCTGCAAGCTTTGAAAACTTTCCTCACTGTCCACTACACCTTCAATCTTTGTATAATCAGCAAATTTGCAGATCCAATTTACCACATTATCATCCAGATCATTGATATAGATGACAAATAACAATGGACCCAGCACTGATCCCTGTGGCACACCATTAGTCACAGGCCTCCACTCAGAGAAGCAATCATCCACTACCATTCTCTGGCTTCTTCCATTGAACCAATTTACTACCTCTCCATGTATACCTAGTGACTGAAACTTCCTAACTAACCTCCCATGTGGGACCTTGTCAAAGGCCTTACTGAAATCCATGTAGACAACATCCACTGCCTTCCCTTCATCCACTTTCCTGGTAACCTCCTCGAAAAACTCTAATAGATAGGTTAAACATGACCTACCACACACAAAGCCATATTAATTCTCCCTAATAAGTCCCTGTCTATCCAAATACTTGTAGATCCTAACTCTTAGTACTCCTTCTAATAATTTACCTACTACCAATGTCAAACTTACCAGCCTATAATTTTCCAGATTACTTTTAGAGCCCTTTTTAAACAAAGGCACAACATGAGCTATTCTCCGATCCTCCGGCACCTCACCCATAGATACCGACATTTTAAATATATATGCCAGGGCCCCTGCAATTTCAACACTAGTCTCCTTTAAGGTCCAAGGGAATACCCTGTCAGGTCCTGGGGATTTATCTACTCTGATTTGCCACAAGATAGCAAGCAGCTCCTCCACTTCAATCTGTATAGGTTCCATGGCCTCACTACTTGTTTGCCTTATCTCCATTGACTCCATGCCAGTTTCCTTAGTAAATACAGATGCAAAAAACCCATTTAAGATCTCCCCCATTTCTTTTGGTTCCATACATAGCCGACCATTCTGATCTTCAAGAGCACCAATTTTATCCCTTACTATCATTTTGCTCTTAATATACCTGTAGAAGCTCTTTGGATTATCCTTCACCTTGACCGCCAAAGCAACCTCATGTCTGCTTTTAGCCCTCCTGATATCTTTCTTAAGTATTTTTTGCACTTTTTATACTCCTGAAGCGCCTTATTTGCTCCCTGTACCCTATACATGTCATACATCTCTCTCTTCTTCTTTATCAGAGTTCCAATATCCCTTGAGAGCTAAGGTTCCTTATTCTTATTCACTTTGCCTTTAATCCTGACAGGAACATATAAACTTTGCACTCTCAAAATTTCTCCTTTGAAGGCTTCCCACTTACCGATCACATCCTTGCCAGAGAACAACCTGTCCCAATCCACGCTTTTTAGATCCTTTCTCATTTCTTCAAATTTGGCCTTTTTCCAGTTTAGAACCTCAACCGGAGGACCAGATCTATCTTTATCCATGATCAAGTTGAAACTAATGGTGTTATGATTACTGGAACCAAAGTGTTCCCCTATACTCACATCCGTCACCTGTCCTAAATCATTTCTTAATAGGAGATCTAATATTGCATCCTCTCTAGTTGGTACCGCTACATATTGATTTAGAAAACTTTCCTGAACACAGTTTACAAACTCTAACCTGTCTAGACCTTTAACAGTATGGGAGTCCCAATCAATATGTGGAAAATTAAAAACCCCTACTATCACAACTTCATGTTTCTTGTAGTTGTCTGCTATCTCTCTGCAGATTCGCTCCTCCAATTCTCTCTGACTATTGGGTGGTCTAATATACAACCCCATTAATGTGGTCATACATTTTCTGTTTCTCAGCCCACCCATATGGCCTTGGTAGACAAGCCCTCTGCCTGAGCACTGCTGTAACATTTTCCCTGACTAGCAATGCCACCACCCCACCCTTCATTCCTCTGCCTCTATCACATCTGAAACATTGGAACCCTGGAACATTAAGCTGCCAGTCCTGCCCCTCCTGCAGCCAAGTTTCACTAATTTCTATAATGTCGTAATTCCATGTGTCAATCCATGCCCTCAGCTCATCAGCCTTCCGCACAATACTCCTTGCATTGAAATAAACTCACCTCAGAAGATTGTTACCACCACACACAACCCTTCTATTTGTGACTTTGCATGAACTTTTAACATCATTTATTTTCACTCCCGCTCCACTATCTGCTCTGGCACTCTGGTTCCCATCCCACTGCAAATCTATTTTAAACCCTCCCCAACAGCACTAACAAACCTCCCTGCAAGGATGTTGGTCCCCTTGTAGTTCAAGTGTAACCCGTCTCTCTTGTACAGGTTCCAAATGCCCCAGAAGAGGTCCCAATGATCCTGAAATCTGAAACCCTGCCCCCTACACCAGTTCCTCAGCCACTTGTTCATCTGACAGAGCATCCTATTCTTACCCTCACTGGCACTAATCACATCTGGTTCATTACACAACACCTAATCCAGAATTGTCTTTCCCCAAGCCGGCTCAACCACAGACTTCTCTAAAAAGCCATTTGAGGGCATCCTTGGGATTTAGGACTAAGTGATTTTTCCAATCTACCTGCATATCAAAATCCCCATGACTGTGGTAATATTCGTATTTTACATGCCTTTTCTATTTCCTGTTGTAATTCGCATCCCACATCCTAGTTATTGTTCAGAAGCAAGTATATAACTCCCATCAGAGTATTTTTACTTTTGTAGTTTCTTACTTCTACCCTCAAGGATTCTACATCTTCCAGTCTACAGTAATGTTACTTCTTTCTAAGGGTTTGATTTCTTTTTTTTTTACTGTTCAGGTACATGCATATTTTACCCATCATTTCCCCCCTTCTCCCATATCGTCCTGGTTCTGTCTGCTCTTATCTCACCTCTCCCTTATTGGTTTCCACTATTACCTTCCTTACCTCTCTACACCGTTAGCTTTACGTTCCCCACTGATTAGTCCAGCGGCTGTATCTACGTTCACCCTCCCCACTCCCTTCGCGGCTCCATCTTTCTCCTTTTCTGTCTGCTTTCATGTATCATGCCTCCCAACTCCACACCTCCCCTTACATGGTCCTATCTGTTCGTCATCCTTCAACTAATCTCTTCCACTACCCCCGCCGCATTTCCTCAGTCCGCCCGTCACCTCAATCCTCTGTCTCATCATTTGCCTCACCTCTTTATATTGGCTATCCTATTCCCTGCTCTCAGTTTTGAAGCAGGGTTTCGACCCGGAGCGTTCCTTCCACTCCCACCCGCCCCCACATACGCTGCTCGGCTCACAGGGTTTCTCCCGCAGATTGACAGCTTGATTGTTGCTCCGGATTCCAGCACAGGAGTCGATAAATATGCTGTTAGAGATCTGCTATTGAATTTGAATTAACGTTGACTTCTAATTTTGTGACAAGAAATGTTAAACCTCATAAGCCTCCGTAATGAACTATCCCTGTCATAGGATATACGATTGGTTTTTAATTGACGGATAAAAATTTTTGATAGTCTCTGCAAATACTTTCAGGATTTGGCAGTTTGATTACGTTTCTGTGAATCTCTCGGGTATTTTGATGCATTTGGAAAAGTAAGATTGAAAATTTAAAACAACGACATGAATATGCTGTGCTAGAGAATTTACAAAGAACGTCAATGTTGATCGACACTTATGACAAAAACAGTCTCCTGAAATAAGAGCAAAATTCCCTTCCGAGACTTATACCTGAAGTTCTTTATTTCATTACGCTGCTAACATTGTACTGTACGAGAGAAAAGACGATGCACTCTTAACAACAACAAAAAAATTCCGTAACAATTGTATTATCCCATTACATCCGCTTTCATTAAACTCTGATAGCATTTTTGTTCATTAATTAAAAACCCTAAATGCCGTTAAATAAGAGACATTCGGACCAGTACAACCCAGGGTTGTTTTAATGCTGTTTGCTAGCCATGAATCAGCCAGTTTATCTTCAAGTTAGTGCTATCATTTTCCATGTATAATTGGCAGGGAAACACCACATTCAACAGAGCTAGGTCCAAATCTTGCGAAGGGACTGGATCAGCGCATTCGTTGCAGAGTAATTCCTCTGAGTCAGGTGGTGTGTGTGTGTGTGTGTGTCTCCTTCCCCTCACTTTTCATTCATGAATGCTCGGATAATCTTTGCGTCACCAACCAGGACGCAATCGTGACACACGGGTCGCAGATGGAGATATAAAACTGCAATAGCCAGACTTTACCCCCCAATTAACTCCTCTCCGTCTTGCAATCTCATCCGGACAGAACAAGACCACAGGGTAAATCAGGTCCATCCGATCTTGTGAAGGTAAATTCATTTTGTTTGACTTATTACGTACAGGTACTGGTAGTTAAAGACATTTTGAAATTGCTCGCGACTGTGAATCTCAACCTCTTTTTATGTTATAATTACCGTAGGGAACAACACCGAAGCACATTCATTACTGAGATAACTTGATTGACGTCTTATGTTAGTTCTCTTTTTAGAGTGTTAGGGGGCAGTTTCTATTTTATTTCAGTTTTCCAATCCGCAGAGGATTTTGATTTAATTCTATGTTCGAGGCGATTGTTTCACCTAAATTGAACCCCATTGACTACCTAATGACTTCTTAAATAATTTTAAAATGAAAGACCTATTCCATAGGATATATTTTATTTATTCTTATTTACAATTCCGCACATCGTAGATATGAAGAAGTAACGTATGCTTCTGTCTACTTAAACCCTAGTTCTCTTCCATGAAGATCCCCGTGTGGCTTTGCACCTCTATCCTGCTGGTTGGGTTCGTACCCGATGATGACTGTCGAGCCTTACAGAACTCCGTTTCAGCTAAACTCGGTTCTGGTCAACATTCAGACCTCCAGCACTTAGTTCCACCAGCTGGATTTCGCTTCGACGAGGAATACCTTAAACCGCGGGTCAAAGCGTACGATAATCCATCACATCTCGGTCGAAAGCTAATTGAAATCTTTCCTTTCGACGGAGCTTCCAAAATGCCCTTGGCACAGTTCCAGCGCATCCTACATGATACAGTTGGAGGCTTGGATGACGTTTACGGCAGACACCAAGACTTAGTGGATGAGATGTTAGAGCGAGGAAAAAGACGGGGCACGCCTCTTATTTCCCTTAATGTACCTTTGCATGTTCTAAATAAACTGCTCGCGATAGCTAGAGTGCAGCAAAAGGCCAAGCAAGCAGAGGAAAACAAGAAAGTAATGGATTCAGTCGGGAAATAGACTGGCTTCTGCTGTCTGTCGCACAAATATAGCGCTGCTAACGTTAATATACTGCACATTTCCGTCATATTAGCGTGCATTTGGTGTTTATTGTCGAATTCTAGTTACCTGTAATAAACGTACAGTATATACTTTATCATTTATCCTGCGCGAGAGAATGCCTAATCTTTATATTTCTATTAAAAGCTGAACGGTGACGACGATCTCCTTGCTTTATGCTTTATCGCGGAGGCGGCATATGTTACAAAAAAAACATTTCATTTTCCAGGATATCTGAAGGAATTGTCTATGAAAACACAAAACACGCAAAGAAACGAATGAAGTTCACGTTGCTGCGCGAACCCTTTCCTGTGTATTCTCCCAAGGCAACGGGAACAGGTTGTGTGAATGAACTGAAAACGCGACAAGCCCGCAAACCGCCTAGAGTGAAAGACCGCCCCGCGGTAGTTAAAATGTAAAGGCACACAGAACAGGTTTAATTGGAAATACAAGACAGCACTTGTACGTTACGCCTGAACATAACTCCAACCCCCTCCCCCCCACCCCACCTCTACCTACTTCTCCCCGTCACCTCGCCAATAGCGGGTCCGAGATAAGGGTTAATATGAAACGAGTTACTGTAACAGTTTTGCCCACCACTGTTGCCGTGAAATAATCGGCAACGTTACTAGAAATTCCTTTCAGTCCATCAAACTGTTTCGTGTCTTTGCGGCCCCGCCACCCCTAACTCAGTGGTCAACAGTGAAATTAACCCAGGGGATTTGGTAAAAAGACGATCTGAAGTATCCCATCCTCAAATTCACAAGCATAAATCGAAATCAACAGGCTCAAATGCTGAGTGAACGTTAGGTTATTTTTTTATAATGACTGCTAGGTTAGCGTCTCCGGCTTTATCACGTATGCTTGAGTTTTCTATTTAGCCGGTGAGTTTAACCAAGAGAACGAGAAGACGTGGCGGGGTGTCTCGTCGCCCTTTGCTTCGCTTCCGCCGTGCTCTTCACTTTGGACTGGAGCCGAAATTTCAGAACCAGTCTGAAAGAAGAGGAATAGATAGAAGCTTAGTTTGTTTTATGTACAGACCGTCTTTAAGTAAAGGATTTCTTGGAACATTAGGTACTTTCAGGTCCAAAAATTAATTTCAAATATAGACCTTATTCTTGTATATAAATACATGTATAGACACACACACACACACACGCACACACGCACACACACACAAAATGCAAAACCTGGTCTCAGCCCTCCAAGTGCGGAATTAATTACACTATACAGGAGGAATTACACTATACAATTGCAGTGTGGTAATCAACGCAACGTTTTACAACGCCGGCGAACACTGACAGGAGTTCAATTTACATCGCTGTCTACAAGGAGTTTGCACGTTCTTGTGTGGCCGAGTGGGTTTCCTCCACCAGTCCAAGGGTCAGTAAATTATGGCCATGCTGTGTTGGCGCCGGAAGCATGAGGATATTTGGGGGCTGACCCCAGCACATCCTCAAACTGTGCCGGTGATTGATGAAAAAGACGCATTTCACTGTGTTTCCATGTACATGTGACAAGCACTTTAAATCTTTAAATCTTTAAAATTTTCCCCACAGAGCCTTTTCAGTGGCTACACCAAGCTTCAGTGCATCTCTCAGCAGGTTCTCCTGCAGTCTGGAATGTGCCAATCGGCATCAAATCTGTTGAAATTCTTTGAAGAAATAACAAGCCAGATAGACAAAAGAGCATCGGTTGATGTTGTGTATTTGTATTTTCAGAAGGCCTTTGACAAAGTGTCACACATGAGGCTGTTAACACATTAAGAGCCTCTGGTATTAAAGAAAAGATTCTAGCATGGATAAAGCAGTGATTGATAGGCAGGAGGCAAAGAGTGGGAATAAAGGGAGCCTTTTCTGGTTGGCTGCTGGTGACGAGTGGTGTTTGGACCACTTAATTTTACTTTATATGTCAACGACTTGGGTGATGGAATTGATGGCTTTGTTGCAAAGTTTGCAGATGATATGAAGCTAGGTGGAGGGGCAGGTAGTTTTGAGGAAGTAGAGATGCTACAGAAGGACTTTGACAGATTAGGAGAATGGGCAAAGAAGTGGCAGATGGAATACAGTGTTGGGAATTGTATGTTCATGTACTTTGGTAGAAGAAAATAAAGGGTAGCCTGTTTTCTAAATGGAGAGAAAATTCAAAATCTGAGGTGCAAAGGGACCTCGGAGTCCTTGTGCAGGATGCCTTAAAGGTTAATTTGCATGTTGAATCAATGGTGAAGAGGGCAAATGCAATATTTCTGTTCATTTCAAGGGGACTAGAATATAAAAGCAAGGATGTAATGTAGAGGCTTTATAAATAACTGGCAAAACCTCACATGTAGTATTGTGAGCAGTTTTGGGGCCTTTATGTTAGAGAGGATGTTCTGACACTGGAGAGAGTTCAAAAGAGGTTCACAAAAATGATTCCAGGATGGAACAGCTTGTCATATGAAGACCTTTTGATGGCTCTGTGCCTGTATTCACTAGAATTCAGAAGAACGAGGGGTGACATAATTGAAACCTACTGAATGTTGAAATGTTTCAGTAGAGTGGATGTAGAGAGAATGTTTCCTATGGTGAGAGGGTCTAGGAACAGAGAACACAGCCTCAGAATAGAGGGGCGTCCTTTTAGAACGGAAATAAGGAGGAATTTCTTTAGCTAGAGAGTGAGGAATCTGTCAAATTCATTGCCACAGGCAGCAATGGTGGGCAAGTCTTTACGTATATTTAAGGCAGAGTTTGATAAGTCCTTGATTGGTCAGGGATACAGAGAAAAGGCAGGAGATTGAGGCTGAGAGGAAAATTGGATCAGCCATGATCAAATGGTTGAGCAGACCTGATGGGTCAAATAGCCTAATTCTCAACCTATATTCTATGATCTTATGGTCTTTACATTCCATGTGCTGGAAGACCAATAAGTTCTGGGCAGACCAAAGGGCATCTACATGCAGTTGATTCAGGACTTAATATTGGTCTCTGCATGTGATCCTGGGGCAGCCCATAGATCAGAGTTAAGGAGCTCTGGGAATGAACAAAATCATCCTTGCATCCTCCTCCACCACCTCTGAGAAAATTCACTGTCTGCTAAGAGATGGATGATTGTTCCCTCCTTAACATGTCTACTCTGAGAGTAGATTGCAACTGGGATGAAATCCTATCTGCACAGAAAAGGATTGTGATGGCCCCCTCTCACCACCAGCCAAGTGACGTCCTGGTGCTCCTTGGTGAGTTTTTATAATGAGGCATTCTGCCAAATGAAATTTGTGGATGATACCAAGCTTGGGGCTGTAGTGGACAGGCTATCAAAGCTTGCAGAGGGATCTGGGCCAGCTGGAAAAAAATGGGCTGAAAATTGGCAGACGGAATTTAATGCAAACAAGTGTGAGCTGTTGCACTTTGGGAGGGCAAACCAGGGTGGGACTTACACAATGAACAGGGTGCGGGAGAACTGAGGGACCTAGATATACAGTCCACAATTCCTTGAAAGTGCTGTCATAAATAGATAGTGTTGTAAAAAGTATTTTGACATGTTGGCTTTCATAAATCACAGTACTGAGTACAGAATTTAGGATGTTATGTTGAAGCTTTATAAGACATTGGTGAGGCCTGATTTGGAGTATTGTGCGCAGTTCTGGTCACCTAGCTAAGGAAAGATGTAAATAGGATTGAAAGAGTGCAGAGAATATAGAAACATAGAAACATAGAAAATAGGTGCAGGAGTAGGCCATTCAGCCCTTTCAGCCTGCATCGCCATTTATTATGATCATGGCTGATCATCCACCTCAGAACCCTGCCCCAGCCTTCCCTCCATACCCCCTGATCCCCGTAGCCACAAGGGCCATATCTAACTCCCTCTTAAATATAGCCAGTGAACTGGCCTCAACTGTTTCCTGTGGCAGAGAATTCCACAGATTCACCACTCTCTGTGTGAAGAAGTTTTTCCTAATCTCGGTCCTAAAAGGCTTCCCCTTTATCCTCAAACTGTGACCCCTCGTTCTGCACTTTTCCCAACATCGGGAACAATCTTCCTGCATCTAGCCTGTCCAATCCCTTCAGGATTTTATACCTTTCAATCAGATCCCCCCTCAATCTTCTAAATTCCAATGAGTACAAGCCCAGTTCATCCAGTCTTTCTTCATATGAAAGTCCTGCCATCCCAGGAATCAATCTGGTGAACCTTCTTTGTACTCCCTCTATGGCAAGGATGTCTTTCCTCAGATGAGGGGACCAAAACTGCACACAATACTCCAGGTGTGGTCTCACCAAGGCCTTGTACAACTGCAGTAGTACCTCTCTGCTCCTGTACTCGAATCCTCTCGCTATATTTAGGAGGATGTTTCTGGGACTTGAAGACCTGAGTTACAGGGAAAGGCTGAGTAGGTGAGGACTTTATTCTCTGGACATAGGAGAATGAGGGGAGATTTGATAGTGGTATACAAAATCATGAAGGGTGTAAATAGGGTAAATGCAAGCCGGCTTTTCCTAATGAGGTTGTGTGAGATTAGAACTGGAGGTCATGGGTTAAGGGTGAAGGGTGAAATGTTTAAGAGGAACATGATGAGGATCTTCAGTCAGAGGGCGGTGCAAGTGGGGAACGAGCTGTCAGTGAAAGCGGTGGATACTGGTTCAATTTCGGCTTTTATGAGAAGCTTGGATAAGTACATGGATGGGAGGCTGTGAAGGGCCATGGTCCAGGTGCAGGTCAGTGGGACCTAGGCAGAATAACAGTTCAACATGGACTAGATGGGTTGAATGGCCTGTGTCAGTGCTGTATTGCTCTATGAGTCTATAACTCTACGATTTGGATAGTGTGCTTAAGGTACTACCTCACTGTATCCATAGAGTGCCTCTCCCACAGTCTAGGTAGGATGCTCTGTGCTGACCACTATCTGATTGATCTGTGGTCAAAGGTGTTTTCTTGGAAGAAAAAGTGATGTCCAGCTGAGAGGAACATTGCATAGCAACGGGGACAGCCCTATCCCCTTGAACACCCAAGGACTGGTAGAACCTCAGCACGTAGTGAAAATTGGTGGTTCATTAAGGATGTCATGGCCAGGAGAGGTAGTGGGGATAAGCTCCCACTACCTATTAAATGCTTCCAGTGGTGTGCATCTCAAGTAGCCACTGACAACCAAGTTCAGCTCCTGGCCTTCACGTGTGGCTTAACTACTAAGCCTAGCAGAACAGTTTCTACTGACAGGAGATGGGGCAAAGGCAGGTCCAATCACCTTAGGCATATGGGGTTCATCAGCTGTGATTGGAAACTCATCTAGGAGAAGGAAAACTCTGATCTCAAATATCTACTGCCTCGTGGCTATACCCTGATGAACTCCCTGATGAAAAATGCGGAGCTGGAGTACCTAAAGCAGTTCAACATTAAGTTCAATGTCGACAGGCAACACCTGCAAAGACACTGATGCCAAACTGTATTGGTCTCCGCTGTTCCTTTCAATTTATCAGTTGCTTGGCAAGGTGGGACCTGCTGCATGGGCAACAGCTTGCTCTCCATATCATAAGACCATTAGACCATAACACATAAGAGCAGAATTAGGCCATTCAGCCCATCGAGTCTGCTCCGCCATTCCATCATGGCTAATCCTGGATCCCACTCAACCCCATACACCTGTCTTCTCGCCATATCCTTTGATACCCCGACCGATCAGGAAACTAGCAACTTCCACTTTAAATATACGCAAGGACTTGGCCTCCACCACAGTCTGTGGCAGAGTATTCCACAGATTCACTACTCTCTGGCTAAAAAATATTCCTCCTTAGCTCTGTTCTAAAAGGTTGCCCCTCAATTTTGAGGCCACGATCTCTAGTTCTGAATACCCCCACCATAGGAAACATCCTCTCCACATCCACTCTCTCTAGTCCTTTCAACATTTGGTAGGTTTCAATGGGATCCCCCACATTCTTCTAAATTCCAGTAAATACAGGCCCAAAGCTGCCAAACACTCCTCATATGTTAACCCCAGTCATTACTGGAATCATCCTTGTGAACCTCCTCTGGACTCTCTCCAATTTTTTCCAATTTGTCTCAGTCCTACCGCAATCGCATTGCTTCCTCAGAACTACCTACCCCTCCACCTATCTTTGTATCATCTGCAAACTTGGCCACAAGCCATCAATTCCATTATCTAAATGGAATTAGACAAACAACGTGAAAAGCGATGGTCCTAATACTGACCTCTGAGGAAAACCACTACTCACTGGCAGCCAATCAGAAAAGGCCCCTTTTATTCCCACTTTTTGCCTCCTGCCTGTCAGCCATTCCACTATCCATGCCAGTATCTTTCCTGTAATGACATGGGATTTTATCGTTTTAAGCAGCCTCATGTGCAATACCTTATCAAATGCCTTCTGAAAGTCCAAGTAAATGATATCCACTGCCTTTCCTTTGTCGACCCTGCTTGTAACTTCCTCAAAAACCTCTAACAGAACTGTCAGGCAAGATTTCCCTTTACAGCAACCATGCAGACTTTGACTTATTTTATCATTAGTCTCCAAGTACTGCTTTGGTTTGTGTACTGGCTTGCATATTACATAGACAGCTAAGATGCTATATCCATGGTCAATCCCAACCAATGGAGGGGTGCCTTGGTGCTTTAGATCCATGCTTAGCTCTGATAAAATCACATACAAAGGTGGTCATCAGGATGTGCTGTACCTGGCAGGAAAATCTCTGATAGCATTGCTAACACGTTGGATAAAGAGGTGGATACCTGCCTGGTCATCTTGGGCCAGGAGAAGGCCTTTGACAGGATCTTACTCATTTATATAATGGCCAAGCTCTCTAGAGTGGACTTTGGGGAGGGATTGATATCCATAGTGCATTCCAGATCAATGGGTGGGAGACAAATCTCTTTCCTATCACATCTGGAGCCTGTCAGTGTTGTCCACTCTCTTGTCTTTTTTGTGTATTGCATAGAACCCATTGCCAAATAGATTAGGAAGGTTGAGAGCATAAGAGTGGTAACATTGTCAGGCAGTGGAGTCACTGACTTCAAAACCTTACTGTACACAGATGATGACACCAGCTTCTTCTCAGATCCATGGCCAGTTTGCAGATTGATCAGCATCTGTGACCATTCTGAGTTGGCATTGGGAGGCAGAGTCAATCAGAGGAAGAGCGAGGCCATGCTTTCTCAGACACTGGCCCAACAGTTCCAGTATCTGCTACACTGCCATGTCTGGCTACCTTGCTGTGCTGGGAATCTGGTTCAGAGGAGCTGAGGCATGTCATGTAACAAGAATTTGCTGGGGCAGATTGACAAGGTCACACCAAAACTGACTGTGTGAAAACAACAGTTTCTGTCATTAGCTGGCAAGAACTTGGTCATCAGTGTGATGTGCTCTCAGGGCTGCTGTACTTGGAGTTCGTGTGGCCTGTTTCCCACTCTTTCTGGTCTGATAAACCCCCAAATGCAAATTTATTCAACACAAAACATAGTCTATATGGTAGGATTTCACCCTCACAAAACCCTGCTGACTATCTTTACACAGTCTATCTTCCAAATGTACATTGATTTTGTCTTGACAATTATCTTCAATAATTTCCCTATTACAGATGTGAGCTCACTAGCAGGTAGTTACCGGATTATCACTTTTCTTAAATAAAAGAATGTTAGGTATCATTCAGCATTCTAGTACCTTACTTGCAATTAATGAATTGGCAGAAATATTGGTTAGGGCTTCAGTAATTTCCTGTTTTGTTTCCCATACCATTTTATATAACCATATAACCATATAACAATTACAGCGCGGAAGCAGGCCATCTCGGCCCTTCTAGTCCATGCCGGATGCTTCCTCTCACCTAGTCCCGCTGACCTGCACTCAGCCCATAACCCTCTATTCCTTTCCTGTCCATATAACTATCCAATTTAACTTTAAATGACAATATCGACCCTGCCTCTACCACTTCTACTGGAAGTTCGTTCCACCCAACTACCACTCTCTGAGTAAAGAAGTTCCCCCTCGTGTTACCCCTAAACTTTTGCCCCCCTAAGAGTGCAGAGATTTACTAGGATGTTGCTGGGTCTTCAGGAATTGAGCCACAGGGAAAGACCGAACAGGCCAGGACCCCACCCCCCGGAGCATAGAAGAATGAGGGGAGACCGACAGAGATCCACAAAACCATTTTCTGACATGTTCTATTCCCTTGCTGCTTGGAAAATCAGGCGCAGGATTTTAAGACAATATTCAGATAAAAATAATGAAATTATTTTCTCCCCTAGCAGGGGCTTCTCAGTTCTGGGTACTTGCATAGAAAGAGAAACTGAAATGTTTTCAAGATATTACAAGATATTATGTAAGATGTAACTTGCAAGTGGAAATTAATTTTGATATTTGCTCACAATTCTGAAATCGGATGATCATGGTTTTTCATAATAATACAGACCCTTCCTAGACAAAACTTCCTCAGCCATCTTTTGCTTTCTCTCTAGCATATCCTTATGACTATATCTTAGCAATGGACACGTATATGCAAAATAGTTAATTTATCCAAAAGTCTGATTATTTGTGAGCAGAATCTACGTAGTTACAAATGCAACAAATGTTTGGCAGAAATAAAAAGAAGCAATGTAAGGACAAATAATTGGATTAGACCATTAAAGTGGACACAAACGCACAGAGAAATTTAAGCTCCTTATGATGAAGGTAGATTTTTTTTTACAATAATGGGTATTGACCTGGATGTAATACCATTAAATGAGATGAAAAGTCATATATCATAGAATTACGTATTCATGCTAATGACAGTTAGTGAGCTGTCATTCAATTTGGATTAATGTTGCATTCTATTTTTGTGACTATGCATGCTGTTATCAAATCACACATTCCTGCTGTAATTAACATAATCTCTGTCAAAATATATCTCAGAACAAAGGTTATTATTTCATTGATAGATAATTATTTTTGACAGTCTTTGAAAAATGTTATAGATTTATCAACTTGAAAATGTTGCTGTGAATTTCTCATTATTTTGATACATTTGGAAATGCCAAAATGAAATTTTCACCTTCATCCTGGTTATATTCCCTATGATAGGCAATTGACAAAAAATGTCAATATACTTTTGTATATTGATATTCAATATACTTTTGTATATTGATATTCAATATACAAAAGAATGTTAATATACTTTGACAAAAACATTATTATACGAAATAAGGATAAAATGCACCTTCCAACAATTTTGCCAAAGTTTTTCTTTCACGATGTTGTTATAATTGCATGGCAGAAAACAAAGCACAACGACTTATGAAGCAATCAGTCAGAAACATTGTTATCATAGCTGTATATCCAAAAATTCCAAAGTCCTAAAGGCTTTATGGATAAGGAAAATGGTTTTCTTTATTAGTATATTCTCTATTGAAACTAACAACTAAATCTAAAAATTGAAGTAATGGTGTAAGTCACGTATTTGTGACAGGTAGAGTGGCAGGTAGGGTAGAGAAAGAAGGAAGTCTGCAGAAGGACTTGTCTTCGACGGATTAGGAGAATAAGTAAAGAAGCGGCAGATGGAATATAGCGTAGGGAAGTGTATGGTAATGCACTTTCTTAGAAGGAATAAAGATGTAGACCATTTTCTAAATGAGGTGAACATTCAAAAATCAGAGTTGCAAAGGGACTTGGGAGTCCTTGTGCAGGATTTCCTAAAGGTTAACTTGCAGGTTGAGATGGTGGTAAGGAAAGCAAATGCAATGTTAACATTCATTTTGAGAGAACGAGAACATAAGAGCAAGGGTGTGATGCTGAGGCTTTAAATGGCAAAGGTCAGACCATATTACAGTATTAAAAAGAAAAGACATGCTAACATTGGAGAGAATTCAGAGGAATTTCACGAGAACTATTTTGGAAATGAAAAAGTTAGCATATGAGGAGTGTTGGATGGCTCTGGGCCTGTACTCACTGGAGTCTGGAGTTTAGAAGGATTGGGGGAATCAGATTGAAACCTATCGAATATTGAAGGGCGTAGATAAAGTGGACGTGGAGAGGATGTTTCCAATAGTGGGCATGTCTAAGGCCAGAGGGCACAGAGAGATGTCCATTTAGGACAGAGATGAGGAGGAATTTCTTTAGTCAGAGGGTAGTGAATCTGTGGAATTCACTGCAGCAGATGGCTGTGGAGGCCAAGTTATTGAGTATATTTAAAGTGGAGGCTAATATATTCTTGGTTAATCAGGGCTTTGAAATATACGGAGAGAAGGCAGGAGAATGAGGTTAAGAGGAATAATAAATCAGATGTAAGGGAACTGCAAAGTAGCCTTAATGGGCCGAGGGGCTTAATTTTGTTCCTTGGTCTTTATCTTATGCCAAAATGGTTTGGAAGTAGATATCAGCTTAGCTGTGATGTGCATTTCACCAATTTACGCTGCCTTTACCTGTAATAATGTGAGGGACTGATCTGGATTGCAATTGGACATTGGTGCTGGGTTTACAGTGTCAATTAACCTAATTCTGTTCTAGTTGGGCAGGAATTCATTCCGAATGCAGACTAATTTGATTCTTTAACATAGCATCATAACATCGAATGTCAGGAGTAGCTCTCACCATTTTGGGTTAGCCAGCTTATACACCTTGAAATGGTGATCTCTGCGCCATAAGGAAAATGGAGGGCAAGGCTAGATTGATAGTAGAGTATGTTAAAAGGTCAGCACATCATTGTGGGCTGAAGGGCCTGTATTGTACTGAACTGTTCTATGTTCTACTGCATCACTCACTCATCTATATCTGTCACTCAGGATGTGAAGCTCATATTCTATGCTGCATTATACTGTCATGTATTTGCTACTATTCCAGGTACAATTCGTCTAGTCGACTCATTCCAGATGTCTTTGTAGTCTGCTGAAACTAACTGTCGGTGAGAGCAGGCATCCTTACATCCTGCAACAGCACCGCAAGCCATAGGGAGTAGGGAGAGAGGTTCGTTGACTATAGGGGACAATGCCAATGTAAGTTAGGGAGGAGAGAACAGTCGAGAAAAAAGGCAGCAGTGCAACCTGAGACATAGATGCAGAATTGCAGGATGTTCAATAATCCAATTTACTATTGTTGCTGCCACACAGCTCCAGTGACCCATTTACAATGCTGACCTCCAATCGTGTCCGAGTGGAGTTTGCCAAGTCCCTTCATGACCCTGCAGAGTTTGCCAAGTCCCTTCACGACTCTGCGGGTTTCTCCCAGGTGCTTTTGTTTCCTCCCAGGTCTGAAAGTTGTGCTGGTAGGTTAACTGGCAAATGTAGACGATCTTGGTTTCAGTGAATCAGAGATTGTGACTGAGATGAAGTTAGTGTTATGGGGAATAAGAGAGGGAATGAGATTAATGGGATTGCTCTGCTGGGAATCTGAATGGATCCAATGTGATAGCTTCCTTCTGTGTCATCCAAGGTAAATGATTAAGTTCAGTGTATGGCCCTTCTTTATCAACTGTCCCAATAGCCTCATACATTGCTCAATATATACTCTGCCTATCACTCACCTATCTGTGTCCATTAGAGTAAGTTGCTAATATTCTACGCTTCACTGTACCATCATATATTCCCAGTATATCTCTACTATCCAGTTTAGAGCTTTATTCCCTTGTTATCCCATCACAATGAACCACATTATGTTTATCTATATTAAAATTAATTTGTAACTAACTCTCCATTTTACATTTATTTATAATCTCTTGTAATTTGAAGCATTTATTTCCCAGTGTTAACTATTATTTCATTTTGTTATTTGTAAACTTTTAAATTGCAATTTAAAATTCTGAGTTTAAATTAATAATGTAGATGTGAGCAACAGCAATTCCTGTATCAATTTTCATTAAGCGTCACATCTTTGTTTGCCAGTATGAATGGTTATCATTCATACTATATCCAGCTTTTCGTTTTCTATTGTTGCTGTCTACTTTTTTAAGTGACATAAGTCAGTTATGTGATGCCCTGTCAAAGGCTATTAGAAAATTCAACCACTATACATTTGCTGTTTCAATAAATCACTTAAATTTGGTCAAACATGTTCTTCCTTATAGAAATCTGTGTTTACAATTCTACGTTATATAGTTGATGTCTACATGGTTTCAATTATATTATATTATGTATGGATTTGATTATATTTCATATCACTAACATTACAGCGACTAAACATGTTCGACCTCTCTGTCTAAACTAACTGGTTGTCAGTCCTCTCTTTTTATTCATTTTTCCAATGTATAATAGTGTCTCTGTTACTCCCGACTACTTTTAAAGTTATTTAAAGTAAAAATGGGTCACACTTGTTCTAAACCTGTGATATAAAGCAACACTAAGTAATATTTAGTTTTAAGAGAATTTGGATCATCTTAAGCAAATAAAATGGGACCCTTATTTCCTTACTCACTTTGATTCCAGTGAAAAATAGGCAGCAGAGATTAAAGACGGGGAATAAAATAAAGGAAGGGATATTCTAAAATAGTTGCAAAGTGATTATCTATAGAAAGATTTTAAATTGTAAGGAGCAAGAACATAGAACCACAGTTAACCTTCACCCTTCTGTGCCCAGTGTGTTTTCCTGATAACCAGCTTATAATTAAGTATGTAACTTTAAAAAAATTGGCATTTATCAACATTGAGACAAATTAACGACTCATACTCATGTGAGAAAATTCCAAAGCCAAGTGAAGTTCACATGACACACTCATTGTAAAAGGATTCATTCCTGAGAAAGAAAACATTTTTCATCCAGGGAAGATCTTTAGGGCGTCAATCCACCACTCACTCAATAATTTCTGGGATTGCTTTTTATGCCACATGAAAGTAGTTTCTCACTCTCTCAAATGCAAATTGATATGATCACTGTGGTATAAAGACAGTAGCAAAATCTGGTTAATTCGCCAGGAAACTAAATTGTCTAAACGTTACCAATTATTCATCAGGATGCACTTTTAAAAGTTTCAAAATGTGTCATAGATTGGCAAATATGGAAATGAAACTGTTTAGCATGAAATTAAAATGCAACAGTTGTCGGCTAATGGTAACATAGACATCATTTTTTTTGAAATTACTGTTGCTGTTCATCAATCTTGAAGTGTAAGTGTTGGAGAATTGGGTTTGTAATCCAGACAGGTGCAAATTATTTCTCATCTCATAATTTCAAGAATAAGGAGGAGGAACTGTTCGGAGCCTATGGTACAAATATACTGTCAGTGTATGGTCAGCCAACATTGAACAATGTTAACATGAGCATAACAAAATAGTAGCCAGGATAACCTAATCTCAAAGGTGGAACAAGTGTGCCTCAGGCTGGGTGGTGAAGGAAACTATTTCACTCTAAATATTTATATTAAAGAGCAATTGACATACTTTTCCTTAAGCAGGAGGAGAGTGTGAGTAACTACTTTGTGTTTTAAAGACACCATATTTAAAAATATTCTTCCTACCCAGAAAAGAAAAAATCATGTACTGAATCTGATTCCAAAGGTGGCGAAGTGCGATCATCAGAACCAAAACTGAAATGAAGAACGCTAGACCCTATGGGAAATAAGATACACTGTGTCTGCTCTTTTGTCGATAACTAATTCTTTAAAAACTTTAGTAAATGCAAAACTCTGCAGAGTGGTGAGAAGGCATTCACTAAACAATGCAGTCACTGTTATTCATGGAGAAGCATTTTATTCGGGTACATTAGATTTCATGTAGTAGAGTGCAGTTGTTCTCTTGAGGGGAACAGAATTTCTCCTTACTGACTTATTTTGTTGATATCCTTTTGGGTCGCACTAAGGGAGGATTAGCGGGAGGATTAGCAAGGGGATTTCACTTTCGGTCTGTGTCCCATCAATTCTTTTCCCTCTTAGCAGTGATTCTTGTTGCTAAGAGGACATCGGAAGTCCTCCAGTTCCCAAGTGTATTTTTCCCCTTTGGGAGTTTAGAGGAAATCATCTGGACTTTATCTTATTTCCTGGCCAGCATTATTTTAATATCTATGTTCATTGCACTTATCAACGCTTGAGACAAAAAAGGGCAGGGCTTCATTTTCAAAAGCTTATTTATCCATGAGGACTGTCAAAGCCCAATCTGGCCTCGGCCCCCACTGGGACCGAGTCAGTAGGTGGGTTCCAGGACCAGCAACAGCAGCTGGCCTCTCGACTTCCCAGTACTGCAACCTGAATGACATGAGCTAATTCAGGACAAAACAGAAGGTCAACCAGAGGCCTTCCTTTTTTGGATTGCTCAGTGCCACACTGTGTTGAGGTTGTCCTTTGAGCCTTTGGGAAACACTAACGAATTCCCTCTTGTTAAAAAGACACAACTGCAGTCTACTTCTCGATGCACGAATCTTATTTAGATACATGAATGAGTATGACAGTAAGGTACATTATGTTAAAACTGCCCCACAACATGTGCAGAACTTATTGCGCAAACAATTAACCCCTCACTGACCTGTGATTGAGCAGCAGCTGAACTAGCTTCATTAGTGTCCTTTTCCTGTGCAGATGAACTGCGATTTACTTCCAGCTTCTTTACATCTTTCTCAACTGGAATTCTTGACCCAATTTGACTGCTATTATCCCCTGAACTCTTGTTCACTGGATTCAAATTAGGGCTGATCTTGTCCAATGAACGAGCTTTATGCCAAGCAGGGTAAAACAAAGGTTCTGCTGTTACTGCTGCGGCTGCTGTTGGCAACTGAGTTCCAGACTCCAATGCAGTCATCTCAGTGACGGCCTTCATTAAACAGGACAATGAAACAAATAGACACTAACTATTATTTTATCTCTGTACACTGATAAAACAAACATTAAAACAATACTGTGTTGTTTTAAAGATATATCAGTGTTAAGTTCTTGCTCCTTGGCGAGATCTGTTTTAACAAGAAAACCTAATATTTCCCATGGGTGAAGTGGATAGTGAGCTGGTCTTCCAAAATTCTGATAGTGTATTAGGATGAGGACTCTCCAAAGTTAACAGAAACAAAATAACAAAAAAGTAATGGCTTGATAACATTAACAACCACCATTATTTGCTAGAGTCCCATCATCTTCAAAGTAGCAGGTCAGAACAGTGCAGCTATTCTAACCATAACTTTCCAAAGCTCTTTTGATTTGAGTACTGAGGGGAACTTATTTTCATTTGAATCCAGGGTATGTGCTAATGACAGCTTGGTATCTTTGAATGTAATGATGACAAAATGGGTCCCTTTCCTCTCCATCCCATCACCAGCACAGACTGTAGTAACAATTCAGTTCTCACACATTGCTGATCTCAGGCTCCACAAGACCACCACCCTTCTGTCTAATGCTGATGGTGAAAACATCAAGTGTGTTTCGATTGGCTAAAAGGAGGCGTTTGGAGCTGTGTCGCAGCTGAGTTGCCCGTGTCATTTTCCATAGAGTTTATTGTGCAGTAATAGTCCTTACCACTTAAAATCTGAAGCTATATAAAAAGAAATATATATTTGACATGTGTTAATCAAAAAAAAATGTTCCCTGAAGGTTGAACAGATTTATCATCATCCATCCAATTTTGAATGATAGTGGTGGAGTAAAAAGGCACAGGTAACTTATATGGAAATACTCATACAAACTCACTTCTGAATGCTAACTCAACTATTATGTGTCTCCCTCAAAGTTCGAAGTACATTTATTATTGAAGTATGTATACACTATACAACCTTTAGGTTCATCTTCTTGCAGGCAGCCACAAAACAAAGACATAGCATGTAGACATGGGCACATAGTTAAGCCATTCAGCCCATTGATCTGCTCTGCCATTCCATCACAGCTGATTTTATTATCCCCCTCAACCCTGTTCTCCTGCCTTCTCCTACTGACCTTTGACACCCTTACTAATCAAGAACCTATCAACCTCCACCTTAAATATACCCAATGACTTTATTCTACACAGCCATCTGAGACAATGAATTCCACAGATTCATCACTCTCTGGCCTGGTACTCCAATATTCTTCTGAAGTTGGTGAAAAGTTAGAGGTTGTGGTCACAATCCATGATTTATTTTTCCCTGAAGCCATGGGCTATGTCCTCTTTAGAGAGCATACGCTATGCTGCCAGTGCATTCGGTAGCAGTTGCTAGGGTGATGGACTGTGGTAATAGGTAAAAGAAACAAGTATTATCTATTAAATGAGGCTTTTGATCATTTCAATTCATAGATATTTGTGAGAGGACTGCAATATGACCCACATATTAATACCAAGCTGACAGTAGGCAGTAGACTGTTCAGGAGAAGTTCCATTTACCATGGCCTGTTGAAGTAGTCAGGCTCCTTTCTGTTTATATTGACCAAGGTATAAGCAATGTCCTAATTAGTCCCACACTAGGCTCTAAGTCAGATGGTTGTGGGTTCAAGCATAGAGACTTTTCAAAGATCTATGCTGACACTCCAATGCTGAATCAGTTTCACACAGTCAAGGTGTTGCCTTTTAGATAAAGTTAATTTGAGGACTTTGCTGTTGTCTTAAGTAGATCCCAAGGCAGTATATGTAGGGTGAAGGGTTAGATTGATCTCAGAGTAGGTTAAAAGGTCATCATATAGGTCAGGGTTCCCAACTTTTTTTTTATGTCATGGACCCCTCTCATTAACTGAGGAACTTCAGCATTAGGCAGAGCAATGGAAGTATCCCTGGTATCACAGTCAGCTAGGTCATTATCACATTGCTTTATATGGGTGTTTGCATGCTGCAAAGTGGCTGCATTTCTCACATTATAAAATTAACTACACTTCAAAGCTATTTAATTTGCTCTCAAACACTTTGAGACTTCCAGAGTCTAGTAAAATCTGTTTATTAATTTTAAAGCTATTTTTATTTTTCTGCATGGTATAGTGGTTTGACACATATTTCCAGAACTATTGAAATTGGGGCATGGGACTTAGCTGGAGCTCTGGATGTTTGATAAAACATCGGACTCTACAGCACAGTACAGGTCCCTCAGCCGAATGCTGAAGTTCCTCAGTTATTGGTAGGGGTCCATGACATAAAAAAAGTTGGGAACCGTGACCTATAGTGTTATGCTGACCTGTTAACCTACTCTAAGAACAATCTAACCCTTCACCCTACATAATCCATGTGCCTATCTACAAGTTTCTTAAGTTTCCCTAATTTATTTGCCTCCACCACTAACTCTGGCAGTGTGTTCCATGCATGCACCACTCTCTGGGTTAGCCACCTCCACCTGGGAAAACGCCTCTGGCTATCCACTCAATCTATGCCTCTTATCATCTTGTACACCTCAATCAAGTTGCATCTCATCCTCTGCTCTAGAGAAAAAAGTCCAAGCTTGCTCAACCTGTCTTCCCTCATAAGACATGATCTCTAATCCAGGCAACATCCTCTGCACCCTCTCTAAAGCTTTCCCCCCTCCACTCCCAGACTGGGCCTCACCATTCAGCATTATTTGGATCTAATACACTTCTATAGTCAACCGTGAAAAGCTGAGGGTCAGTGCCTATATCGTAAGCCTCTGATGCACCATGCCAAAGTTTCTTTCACACAAGAAACAATTCTAGTTTTAAGCAGCTGCTGGCATTGAAAAGCTGCAGCAACTTCTTTTCTATTCCTGTAATGTTGAGCTCCCAAACAGAACTGATAGAACTAATGGTAACACAGAGACACAATACTTAAATGGTACTAGCAAAGTATCGCCATTGCAGCAGGGTAAAAATTCATATCCATCATATTTTCAGCAGTAATTTCATCAGAGAGGCAAATCCAGATTTGTTAAGTGTAATCTAAAACAGGTGGAATAATAGCTTTGGCGATGTTTCAACCAGACCTCAAGCACACTCTCCTTCCAGGTAAGACCTATAGTTTAGTGAGTTAATTTGGTACTCTCATCCCCGGGATACTGAGGCCATGTATGATCCCTAACATTTGGCTCTGTTGATCTGAGTGGGATCAGCACAGATATGGGATTGGAGAGGCCGGAATTTGAAGCAACAAAATAATCTGCTGGAGGAACGCAGTGGGTCGAGCAACATCTGTGGGGATAAGGGAACTGATGGTATTCCAGATTGACGCCCTGCATCAGGGCTGAAAGTGGAGAGGGAAGATAACAATAATAACGAGGAGAAGGAGTGCGAGACAGGGGCCAGTAGGTGATAGGTGGAGTGAGGAGGGTTAAAGAGCCAGGTGAGGGGAGGGGAGGGGAGGGTAGAAGTGAACACATGGACTGCAGGTGTTGGAATCTGCCCCATCCTCCATTTACCCACCATCCCTCAACATTTCTCAATCCACCTATCACCTACCAGTCCACGTATTACCTCCCCACTCCTCCACTCCTCCTTTTCTTGGCTATCTTCCCTTTCCCTTCCAAATGGGCTCGATTTGGCTTGTATGAACTTCTAACAGTTTATGCGCTGAGACGCAAGGAATGGAGAGACTTTTTGATCTTGATGGAATACAAAAGTAGGCAAAGTAATGGATAGAAGCTGAGGGTCACTGGCCTGAAATTCACAGTTTCTGTTTGAAAATTTAAAACTAAAAGCTGTTACATTTATATTAAAATTTGAAACGATTGTTAATGAATCAATTAAAAACACAGACACATAATTGAAATACAATATATAGATCCACCTGGGCAAGTGATACAAGTAGGGAAGGAATTTTGAGAAGAAGCCTGATATTATATGCAATTTCACTTTTCAATCATGAATGACTGGGGGCAAGAGTTTTGAGGTGATCCAGAACATTATCCTTTTCAGACTGTGTCTCTTGAGAGAATAAAACCAGGACTTTCCACTCCTGATGGCAATTCTGTGACTTTTAACATAATTCTCTTAGAAGGATCTAAAAAAACTCCTTCCCAGCAAAATAAGGCTGCATTTTCTGGAAGTTTTGAAATGCTGCCACTAATTGTTAGCATCAAAGCTTGAACGTCTGGGTTACCTGCTGAACAGCATCTGCTGGCAATGAATCATTCTCCGCTTCTGCCGCCAATGCAGCTGCGCTTGTGGGTACTGGCTCTGCTGGAGACGTGGGCAATGGCATAGCTTCAGCAGGTTCTTCCTGTTGCTGGGACTGCTCCACTTCAGTGTGAATCTCCCCAGCTTCTGCTGCTGCTGCCTCTTCCCCTTCTCCTTCCAGTTCCTCAGTTTCCTCTTCAACTGTGGGTTTAAAGTGTACATGTATGAGTGCTCCTTTGGTGCTGTCAGCTTCTGATATATGAGTGTCCAGTAAATGGCGGTAGTATCATCACAAAGTTGTTGCACGTTTGGGAGACGGGTGTGGGCAGAGGGGAGGGAGGAGGGTATGAGCTCAATGAGATCATTGATTTGCGTTGGCCAGGTGCAGGAACACTAATATCACCAGCAACATCAGCACTTAAGAAATAAGTAAAAAATCAACCAAAAGACAAAGATACTGGAAACTGGAACAAAACCAGAACACTGGAAGAGTTCAGTAGGCTAAGCAGCATCAACAGACGCAAAGAAAGCTTACCAACACTTCTACTTCCTCAGGATGCTAAAGAGATTCGTCATGTCCCCATCTGCCCCCATCAATTTTTATCAATACGCCATAGAGCACATCCTATCTGGATAACTGACAACTGGACAACTGACAACTGGCACCTGCTTTGCCCATGACCTCAAGAAAGCATAGATACTGTTGCTGTGGACACAGCTCAGCATGTCATGGAAAATGGCCTCCCCTCCTTCGACCATGTCCATTCTTTTTCACTGCCTCAGTGAAGCAGCCAGCATAGTCAAAGACCCCACCCGCCCCAGGCACTCTCTTTTCACCCCACTTCCATTAGGCAGAAGATACAAAACCTGAAAGCACATACCTCCAAGCTGAAAGACAGTTTGTACCCTGCTGTTATAAAATTATTAAATGGTTCCACAGTACATTAAGGTGGATTCATGACATCACAATACAGCTTACCATGACAACGTGCCTTATTGCCTAACTGCACTGCACTTCCTCTGCAGTTGTTATAGTTTGTTTTGCATTACCTTGGCAACCGCACTGCACTGTGTAATGATTTGATCTGTATGAGCAGCAATGTAGACAAGTTGTTCACTGTGCTTCAGTACATGTGACAATGATAAACCAATTCCAATCCCAGAAGGTACAGATTAGTAAAGGGTCTCTGATGCTTTGTGCCTGTGATATTGCTGCATGTAAATTTTTAAGTGTCAGCTGAGATCCATACATTTGAAGCAGTTCCTTTTTTAACATTTTAGATTTAGACAATAGACAATAGGTGCAGGAGTAGGCCATTCAGCCCTTTGAGCCAGCACCACCATTCACTGTGATCATGGCTGATCATCCACAATCAGTACCCTTTTCCTGCCTTCTCCCCATATCCCTTCACTCCGCTAGCTTTAACAGCTCTATCTAACTCTTCTTGAAAGAATCCAGAGAATTGGCCTCCACTGCCTTCTGAGGCAGAGCATTCCACAGAACCACAACCCTCTGTGTGAAAAAGTTTTTCCTCAACTCCGTTCTAAATTATCTATCCCTTATTCTTAAACTGTGGCCTCTGGTTCTGGACTCCCCCAACATCGGGAACATGTTTCCTGCCTCTAGCGTGCCCAATCCCTTAATAATCTTATATCTTTCAATCAGATCCCCTCTCATCCTTCTAAATTTCAGCGTATACAACCCCAGTCGCTCCAATCTTTCAACATATGACAGTCTGGCCATCCCGGGAATTAACCTCGTGAACCTACGCTGTACTCCCTCAATAGCTAGAATGTCTTTCCTCAAATTTGGAGACCAAAACTGCACACAATACTCCATGCGTGGTCTCACCAGGGCCCTGTACAACTGCAGAACGACCTCTTCGCTCCTATACTCAACTCCCCTTGTTATGAAGGCCAACATGCCATTAGCTTCCTTCACAGCCTGCTGTACCTGCATGCTTACTTTCAGTGACTGATGAACAAGGACACCTAGATCTCTAGTTCCTTTGTTAACTTTTTGGATTTCTACCTCTTATTGTTATTTTATTTCTGACAAGTTTCTGTTGGCGACTTCTCTCACTGTATTTATTATTAAAAGAATATGGGGAACATTGGCGACGATTTTTGGTGCCCTCACTGGCCACAGGAGTAGTACCAGAAGATTGGAGGGTGGCAAATGTTATTCCTGTGTTCAATAAAGGTAGTAAGGATAATCCTGCAAATTATAGAGCAGTAAATATGACATCAGTGCTGAGCAAAACATTGGAGAGGGTTCTTAGAGACAGGATTTACGAGCATTTGGAGACTCACAGGCTGATTAGGGATAGTCCACATGACTTTGTGAGGGGCAGGTTGCCATGCCTCATGAGCCTGATCAAATTCTTCAAGGAAGTTACAAAATATATTAATGAAGGTAGAATAGTAGATGTGGTATACATGGATTTCAGTAGGGTGCTTGATAAGGTTCTCTTTAACAGGCTCATTCAGCAAGTCAGGAGGTAAGTGATCCCTGGAAGCTTGGCTGCGTGGATTCAGAATTTGCTTGCCCACAGAACTCAGAGGGTGGTAGTCGATGGAGCGTATCCTGCCTGAAGGTCAGTGAACGGTGATGTTCCACAGGGAGAATGGTTTTGGAACCCCTGCTTTTTGTGATTTTTATAAATGACTTGGATGAGGAAATAGAAGGATGGGTTTAGTAGGTTTGCAGATGATGTGGGGGCTGGTGGAGGAGCTGTGGATAGTGTGGAGGGTTGTTGTAGGTTGCAGAGGGACACTGACAAAATGTAGGACTGAGCTGCAAAATGGCAGATAGAATTCAACCTAGACAAGTGTGAAGTGATACCATTTGGAAGGTCAAAGCTGAAGGTAGAGTACAGGGTTAATGGCAGAGTTCTTAGCGGAGAGGAGGATCACGGTGATCTTGGGGTCCATGTTCATAGATCCCTCATAATTTCCATGCAAGTTGATAAGGTGGTGAAGAAGGCACATAGTGTGTTGGTCTTTATTAGTCGGGGGATTGAGTTCAAGATTCACAAGGTAATGTTGTACCTCCACAACTCTCTGGTTAGACCATAAATGGAATATTGTGTTCAGTTTTGGTTGTCTCATTATAGGAAGAATGTGGAAGCTTTAGAGAGAGGACAGAAGATATTTACCAGGATGCTGCCTGGATTGGAGAGCATGTCTTCTGAGGACTGCTTGAGCAAGCTGGGGCTTTTATCTTCGGAGTGAAGGTGGACAAGTGGTGACTTGATCGAGGTGTATAAAATGATAAAAGGCATAGACAGAGTGGACAACTAAAACTCTTCCCTGGGATTGGCACGGCATGTACAAGAGGGCATAATTTCAAGGTGATTGGAGGAAAGAATAGGAGGAGATGTCAGAGGAATGGTGAGTGGTAAGTGCTAGTGGTGGTGGTAAAGGCAGATACAATAGGAAGATTTAAGGCTGTCTCAGATAGGCACCTTGATGAAAGAAAGATGGAGGGCTATGTGGAGAAAAGGGTTAGATTGATCTTGCAGTGGGGTAAAATGCCGACATAACATCACGGCTGAAGGGCCTGTACTGAGCTGTACTGCTGTATGTTCTGTGAAAGATAATGGAGACACAAGAGGCTGCAGATCCTGGAATCTCGTGCAATGAACAATTTTCTGCAGGAACTGAGTGAGCTGCCCAGTGTCCGTGGGAGGAAAGTGGTAGTTGCTGCTCAAGGCTGAGAATCTGACGCAGGACACTTTGCCTCCAGACCCACTGAATCCCTCCAGCATCTCATTGCTTGCATAAGCAACTTAACTTTCCTCATTAAATTTGAGACAATATCACCATTAATTCGCCACACCCATCAAAAAATATATAGGGATCAGCATGAGAAATTGGACATGTGGTTGCATTTTAGCTGGCTGTGTTGGATTTGAAAATCAATTTTAAAATTCACTGTGCCTAAAAAGAGCCCTCTCTGGAAAAGCCATGCCATAAAATTAAAAGAAAATATGTAATTGCAACTAAGAGTTCAGCTGATCTCAACACATAGCTGAATGTGGGGAATCGAGACCTTATTATCTTTGTGATTGGCTCATCATGTTTGATATGTTTGGCAATTATTTTGAATAAATGAATAAATCAGCATCTGAAAGAAGGGTGAAAATTATTGTATTTGCTTGATATCGCTCTAATAACTTCACTAAAGAAGGCATCTGTTTTGCCAGACTAGTGCCATGTGGTGCTAAATATTTTGTGACCTGATCAGCCAAGCATTTTCTAATTTTATTTCACAGGTGAAATTCTCTAATTTTAATTTTCCTCCTTGATATTCATAAGTTTCTTGATTATTTCAGGTAGCCACATTGTAATGAGCACAAAATTCACTTTGGAATTGCTTTCTAACCTTTAGCTTGCTGTTTATTACAAAATGTAAATGATAAAAAAATATTAGTGGAAAATCTGCTTACATTTCTGGAAGTCAATCTCTCTGAGCACCATTTCTTCCTTTGTAAATACAGCTGAAAAATGATCCATATTCTCAAAGCCACGTTCTATCTTTTCCAGGTGTGATATCTTTGATGCTTCTGAAATCCTAAGAAGTTTTACAATATTTATAAATGGATTGTACGGTGGCACATCATATCCTATGAAATATTAATGAAATAAATCTGTTCTGCTTGGTACTTACTTTTTAACGAGAGGTTTTGTATTCTGTAAGAGAAATACACATCTTTATTAAACATTCAAAACAATCACTGCAATAAATACTGTATTTGATAGATTATTTAAAAGAATGCTACTGAAATTATGTGATTGGTAATTGAATAACATCTGTCTGAAACTCCATCTCTGGTCTTATATTGATTAATATTAACCACTGCCAAAATAATGAACTTAATGGATCCATGCACATCTATTAGAATGCCTAAAGTTCAAGTTCAATATGAATTACCATTTGTATGTTTTTAAAGAATAATTTATTGGGTGGATCAGATATGTTTGGTTCAAACCATGATATATCATTTGGAGGCCAGATACAGAGAAAAATGTGGATCTTCTCTGTGAATCCATTACTTTCTTTCTCTCCCACAATGTTGTGTAACAAAAGTTAGTCCACAACCTATGACTAACTTTCAAAGATTCTCAAACTCATATTCTCAGGGTTATTTGTTATTAATATTATTCTTATTTTTATTGTAGTTATATTTTTTTCTCTGCTCAAACTGGTAAGACCTAAGGTATGGATATAGCCAAGCACACTCATTACTCAATTGCTAGGAGCTTTCAGACTATTCTAGTGATGCTTAGTATTGTGGCTTTCTGAAGATTTACATAGATATTGCTGTATAGCCCCAACTGGTTAATGTTATTGTGTAGTGATTTGGGATGATATCAGTTGTAGATATTACTTTTGGGACAATATACACACTATTCATGCTCCATAGTCTTTCAATTTCCTCTTTTAGTTCAGTATATTTTTTATTATTATTATTATTATTCTATTTGCACAGTTTGTCCTCTTTTGCACATTGGTTGCTTGTCAGACTTTATAGTTTTTCATTGACTGTTATATTTTCTTGGTGCTACTAGTAATGCCTGCAAGAAAATGAATCTCGAGGTAGTATATGGTGACACATATGTAATTTGATAATAAACTTACTTAGAGCTTGCAATGTTTTCTCCCACCCACCATGGAGAGCAGGAAACATTGTCTTCCTCTCTCTACTGTCATTCACCAGGGCTCTCTAATTACTCATTCATTCTCTATTTCATTTGATGGTGTTTCTGTTTCTCACATTTTTTTAAATCTCTCTAGACCTGGTTCAAGGTTAGACACTCATTAACAACATTTAGCACAACCAGTACTGATCTGGGATAGCAAGATATAGCATAAAGCTCAATCTACCCTGTTCAACATCAAGCTTCAGGAGAGTATTCTTTCTTGTGCCATCTGCTTTCTACATGAGCTATCTTTGGCATCTTTATATCAGATTCCCAATTCGTGTCAAGTTAGTAACAGTGATGTAACTTCGAGAATACTAGTAACTGAGCATAGACTTCCCAAGATCAAGTATTACTTACAAGACATTGTATACCACACCCACCAGAGACTTTAATAATTCAGTAAACTGCCTCTCAGTTAGATTGCCTTGTGTGCTTAATCTTGCATGCTTCTGTAACAGGTTTCAATTACTTCCTTAATGCTTCTGCATATAAAAACTTTGATCATGAACACGAATCATGTCATTATTCCAATGATCGTAAGAAGGGTGTTGACGAGGCTGATGTTCCATAGACAATGGTTGCATCTGGACTAAGACCAGGGGAATATTACTTGAAGAGAGGGGGCAGCAGAAGAAATGATTAAGTGAAAAAACAGTGTATTTACTTCTTTTTCAATGCTGAAGGAGTAAATTCTGAGAACGCTAGCCTCGTATGTAGAAGTAGATATGGAATATTTAATAAAGAATGAAAGATTGTTTCGCACAACAGTTCAAAATATTGGTGTATACATAATGTGCTAAATTTTGCTTGAGGGCCATTTAGTGATTTGAATGTGCAAATGAAACAAGCACTATTAAGGAAGTGAGTTTGGTTATTTCTGTGAAAGAGATCTACTTTCAGATACCATTTGATTGAGGTTTTGGAATAAAATCCATTGAGAGGTCAGGGATATTAAATTCTCCACAGCAACTTGTTCAATGGACTCCACAGAGAGAATCCTACAGGAATGGAGCATTTTGATAAGGTTCCCCATAGCAGGTTCATTCAGAAAGTCTGCTGGTATAGGATCTGGGGAAACTTGGCTGTATGGGTACAAAATTGGCTTGCCCATAGAAGGCAGAGGGTGGTAGTGGCTGGCTTGGAGGTCAGTGACCACTGATGTTCCATAGGGACCTCTGCTCTTTGTAATTTTTATACATGACTTGGATGTGAAGTGTGGGTTAATAAATTTGCAGATGACACAGAAGCTGGTAGAGTTGTGGATAGTGCGGAGGGTTGTTGCAGTTTGCAATGGGACATTGGCAGGATGCAGAGCTGGGCTGAGAAGTGGTAGGTGGAGTTCAACCTGGAGAGCTGTGAATTGATTCATTTCGGAAAGACAACGTTGAAGGCAGAATACAGGGTTAATGGCAACATTCTTGGAAATGTGGAGGAACAGAGGGATTTTGGGGTTCATGTCCTCAGAACATCAAATATGCTGCGCAAGTTGATAGGATGGCTAAAAGGCATATAATGTCTTGGTCTTCATTAGTTGGGGAATTAAGATCAAGAGCTGCGCTGTAATGTTACAGCTCTGTAAAACCCTCATTAGACCACATTGCGAATATTTGAAATATAGAGTTATTACTTACAGATCCCATTCTCCAATCTAATAGTTAAAACCTGACAATGTTTCACAGAAAGCAAGTTTTAGAATCATGTTAAACAACATACAAGGTTGCAAGTGCATCATCACTTTTGTCTGATTATGCTTCATAAATTAATTACATTTTTATATCAGAATCCACTTTTATACTGATATGATTGTCAAAATATCCACCAAAAGGATGCACAGACATCTTAAGATTGCAATACTTTTGTCAGTAAATAACAACCACAAATCTCACAAACAATAATAAAAAAAAAGACACTGAATACGTTTCAGTAAACAGATGAACAGTATTGAATACATTGGACCAAAATCTTGTATTGTAATAGATTACAGTACGCTTAAGATATATCCATTTCCAGAAACTGTTAGCCACAAAAGAGCAAGTGAGTACCTGTAGAAAGACCGCTATTTCAGGTTCCTCCATACACTGTAATCCAGTCTCGATAACCTTGGATACTCCCTCCAGATGTTCTCCATATTTCCTCATCAAGGAGCGAACATGCTGTGTTTTTTCTTCCTGTTCTACAGTAATGATTTGCAACATGTCTTTTTTCCTTTCCTCCAACATTGCATACAGACCATCAAATTTTTCACATATCAGTTCCTTTTGACAGGAACCGTTACTCTGTAAAAATTAGGAAATGGTTATTTTCATATAAACTAAATCTCAAATGTTTGAATATCAACATTGGCGACTTTAGGGACTAGATTATTTTTTACTATATTAATATACTACATCTGCCACAAAGGGAGTAAAATCATGTACAGAAGGTAATTTTGTGTGACACATAAGATATCTGTTGGTGACTGGATCACTTATACACTTGCCACATTGTGATAGGTGCAAACTTGCTTGCTTGAACACACAAACTTCTTGACATCTTTTGGTCAAATTCTAGGGACTTAGCAAGTTCAGAGCAACATTATCAGGGACCTGGTAGCAGTCGTCAGAGCGAGGTCAAGGCATATTTGAGATGGAATTGGACCGAGCAGGCCTGGCTGGTGGCGCAATGACATCAGCGCCGGACTCTGGAACGGAGGTTCCCGGGTTCGAACCCAGTCGGGTCCGCTCCCGAGTACGCTTTCCATCCGTGCCGGGTTGAGTGTCGAGATCGCAACTCGACCTCGTAAAATAAAGGGAAAAATACTGCGAAATGTTTGTGTGAGGAGTGTCACACCACACAGTCTCTCTCTCTCTCACTCCGCGCCTTGTAAAGGCATGAAAAAGACATCATCCCGCCAACATCGCACATGCACGGACGCATGCACACACCAAAAAAAAAAGTTGGACTGAGCAGAGCGGAGGAGTTTTGGGCCCTGTCCACCTAAACCGAGAGGGAGGTTTGATCAATCTAAGCACCGGACCAATTTGGAAAACTCAGGTATACACCTGAACATGGAGGAGGGGTCCAGGCCCAGAGCGTATTAATGTGACTGGGCCCAGTCTTAGAGCAAGGAATGAATCGATGTTTGGACGATTTAAACGCCAGGCCAGAGAGATTGAAATGGCAGTACGTCAGGACCAAAGGTGAGGTTTAGGTCAGTTCTGGTCGCTATTCTGAGACGTATGCTCCTCTCTCCACTGCACTGAGTCTGAGGCAGGGGGCCGGCTCAGGCTGCTTCTGGCTTCCTGTCTGTGGATCCACTTTTGTTCTGAATGCTCTTGCTTGTTTTTATTGTTTGTATGATTTGTTTTCTCTCTCTCTGCGCATTGGGTGTTTGTAGGATTTTTTAAATTGGTTTCCTGTTTAGGTTTCTTATTTGTGACTGCCTATAAGGAGGCGAATTTCAAGGTTGTATAATGTATACATACTTTGATAATAAATGTACTTTGAACTTTGAACAGTCTTTGGGAATGGCTACATTTTAGTCAAGGGTATGGGACAAAAATAAAATATAAAATTAAATGAATGCAAATTGAAAATACTCCTTTGTAATACTCCTGCAGCAGAGTGAAGGGGGACACTGGTATCAAGAATGCAAATTACCTCAATATTTCTGCATGTCTCTTCCATCTGAGTAATTACTGACTGAATTCGGTCATTGCTTGCTACCAGCACTGAAATCCCATCACTGAGTTCAGACTGCATACAAAAGCAAACAAAACATTCTAAATAATCCAAGCAATGATTAGAAGGAACTCTGTTTCATATTATAGAGATTGGAACGAAATCCTTAAGTTCAACATGATCATTCCTCACAAGTTGGTGGGTAAGCTATCTTCGTTGGGGCTCACCGCCTCCCTCTGTAACCGGATCTTGGATTTCTTGATGGAGAGACCTCAAACAGTCCACGTGGGCAGCAACATCTCTAGCTCCATCACGGTGAGCACTGGTGTCCCCCCCAGGGCTATGTGCTCAGCCCACTGCTGCTCACATTGATGATGCACCACTCTACTGCTACATCCATCTCAAACCACAACATTCAGTTCACTGACAACACGACTGTGGTTGGCCTCATCAACAACATAGATGAAGTCAGAGAGGAGGTAGAACGATTTGTGGACTCTTGTGAATGCAGCAACTTGATTCTCAACCTGGGCAAGATTAAAGAGTTGACTTTGGAATTCAGGAAGGCTTGTGCTGACCACTCCCTGCTGCGCATCAATCGCTCCTCCATGGAGAGTCAGGAGCTCCAAGTTTCCTGGAGTGCACATCATGGATGACATCACCTGGCCCCTCAACACTTTAGTCCAGAAAGCACAGCAACACCACCACTTCCCAAGGAGATTGGGGTGAGGGGGCTCCCCACCCCCATCCTAAACACATTCTACAGGAGCAACATCGAGAGTGTCCTGATTGGGTGCATCACCAACTGTTTTGGGAATTGAGAGGCATCTGACCGCAAGACCCTGCCACGTATTGTGAAGACTGCTGAGAAAATCACTGGGGTCTCTCTGACAACCCCCCTCACACCCGTCCAGAACATATACCAGACGTGCAGCATTCGCAGAGCCCTCACTACTGCCATCCAGCTCACAGTCACATTGATCTCCCACCATCAGGCAGAAGATACCGCAGTGTAAAAACAAGAACTGTTAGGCTGGGAAACAGCTTCTTTCTCCAGGCAGAGAGACTTCTGAATACTCTGCTGCCACATTATTCACGGTATGATGGCAGCAGTAGCAGTATACTGTTGTATATTAAACCATATGCCTTACATGCATTTTAGGGCAACTTGTACATCTACAGAATATATATTTCATCCATGAATATTATTGTATTAATATTATTTTATGTACTGAGATATCAGAGATGTCATCATTCTTCTAAGAATGGGGTTTCCCTTCCTTCACCATTGATGCTGCTTTCACCTGCATCTCCTCCATTTCCCTGACATCCACCCTTGTCCCATCTTCCCACCACTTTAACAGGGATGGAATTCCTCTCATCCTCACCTACCACTCAATGAGCTTCTGCATCCAGTACATCATTCTCGGCAAAGTCCGCCATCTTCAGTGGGGTCCACCACCAAACATGTCTTTACCTTCCTGCCGCTCTGCTTTCTGCAGGGATTTCTCCCTCTGTGATTCCCTTGTCCATTTGTCCCTTTCCACTGATCTCACCTCCATTCAGGGCCTTCAACAGTCCTTCCAGGTGAGGAAACACTTCGCCTGTGAATCTGTTGGGGACGTCTACTGTATACGGTGCTCCCTACTCAGCCTCCTCTACACTGGCGAGACTGAACGTAGACTGCTTTGGCAAGCACCTTCACTCTATCTGCAAAATGCAGTACTTCTCGGCGGGCAGCCATGTTAAGTCCAAGCCCCATTCCCATTCTGACATGTTGTTTGATAGCTCTCAGGTTAGAGGAGCAACACCTCATATTCCATCTGGGCAGCCTCCAACTTGATGGCATGACCATCGATTTCTCCAAATTCTAGTAAATTTTCCTCCTCCCCCTTCCCTCTTTTTCCATTCTCTACTCTGGATCCCTTCTTATCTCTTCCCCCTGGTGCTCCTCCTCCTCTCCTTATTCCCTTCAGCCACTCTCCTGTCCTATCAGATTCCTTCCCTTTACCTTTTCCACCTATCACCTCCCAGCTTCTTACTTCAACCCCTCCCCCACCTACCTGCCTTTACCTATTACCTTATAGCTTGTACCCCCTCCTCCATCTTCTTTATTGCGGCTTCTTTGCCCTCCATTTCCAGTCCTGAAGAAGGGTCACGGCCCAAATCATTGACTGTTTATTAATTTCCATAGATGCTGCCTGACTTGCTTCAATCCTCCAGCATTATAGAAACATAGAAAATAGGTGCAGGAGTAGGTCATTCGGCCCTTCGAGCCTGCACCGCCATTTATTATGATCATGGCTGATCATCCAACTCAGAACCCCGCCCCAGCCTTCCCTCCATACCCCCTGACCCCCGTAGCCACAAGGGCCATATCTAACTCCCTCTTAAACATAGCCAATGAACTGGCCTCAACAGTTTCCTGTGGCAGAGAATTCCACAGATTCACCACTCTCTGTGTGAAGAAGTTTTTCCTAATCTCGGTCCTAAAAGGCTTCCCCTCTATCCTCAAACTGTGACCCCTCGTTCTGGACTTCCCCAACATCGGGAACAATCTTCCTGCATCTATCTTGTCCAATCCCTTTAGGATTTTATACGTTTCAATCAGATCCCCCCTCAATCTTCTAAATTCCAACGAGTACAAGCCCAGTTCATCCAGTCTTTCTTCATATGAAAGTCCTGCCATCCCAGGAATCAATCTGGTGAACCTTCTTTGTACTCCCTCTATGGCAAAGATGTCTTTCCTCAGATTAGGGGACCAAAACTGCACACAATACTCCAGGTGTGGTCTCACCAAGGCCTTGTACAACTGCAGTAGTACCTCCCTGCTCCTGTACTCGAATCCTCTCGCTATAAATGCCAGCATACCATTCGCCTTTTTCACCGCCTGCTGTACCTGCATGCCCACTTTCAATGACTGGTGTATAATGACACACAGGTCTCGTTGCACCTCCCCTTTTCCTAATCGGCCACCATTCAGATAATAATCTGTTTTCCTATTTTTGCCACCAAAGTGGATAACTTCACATTTATCCACATTAAATTGCATCTGCCATGAGTTTGCCCACTCACCCAACCTATCCAAGTCACCCTGCATCCTCTTAGCATCCTCCTCACTGCTAACACTGCCACCCAGCTTCGTGTCATCCGCAAACTTGGAGATGCTGCATTTAATTCCCTCATCCAAGTCATTAATATATATTGTAAACAACTGGGGTCCCAGCACTGAGCCTTGCGGTACCCCACTAGTCACCGCCTGCCATTCTGAAAAGGTCCCGTTTATTCCCACTCTTTGCTTCCTGTCTGCTAACCAATTCTCCACCCACACCAATACCTTACCCCCAATACCGTGTGCTTGAAGTTTGCACACTAATCTCCTGTGTGGGACCTTGTCAAAAGCCTTTTGAAAATCCAAATATACCACATCCACTGGTTCTCCCCTATCCACTCTACTAGTTACATCCTCAAAAAATTCTATGAGATTCGTTAGACATGATTTTCCTTTCACAAATCCATGCTGACTTTGTCCGATCATTTCACCGCTTTCCAAATGTGCTGTTATCACATCCTTGATAACTGACTCCAGCAGTTTCCCCACCACCGACGTTAGGCTAACCAGACTATAATTCCCCGGTTTCTCTCTCCCTCCTTTTTTAAAAAGTGGGGTTACATTAGCCACCCTCCAATCCTCAGGAACTAGTCCAGAATCTAACTAGTTTTGAAAAATTATCACTAATGCATCCACTATTTCTTGGGCTACTTCCTTAAGCACTCTAGGATGCAGACCATCTGGCCCTGGGGATTTATCTGCCTTCAATCCCTTCAATTTACCTAACACCACTTCCCTACTAACATGTATTTCACTCAGTTCCTCCATCTCACTGGACCCTCTGTCCCTTACTATTTCTGGAAGATTATTTACGTCCTCCTTAGTGAAGACAGAACCAAAGTAATTATTCAATTGGTCTGCCATGTCCTTGCTCCCCATAATCAATTCACCTGTTTCTGTCTGCAGGGGACCTACATTTGTCTTTACCAGTCTTTTCCTTTTTACATATCTATAAAAGCTTTTACAGTCCGTTTTTATGTTCCCCGCCAGTTTTCTCTCATAATCTTTTTTCCCCTTCCTAATTAAGCCCTTTGTCCTCCTCTGCTGAACTCTGAATTTCTCCCAGTCTTCAGGTGAGCCACTTTCTCTGGCTAATTTGTATGCTTCTTCTTTGGAATTGATACTATCCCTAATTTCTCTTGTCAGTCACGGGTGCACTACCTTCCTTGATTTATTCTCTTGCCAAACTGGGATGAACAATTGTTGTAGTTCATCCATGCAACCTTTAAATGCTTGCCATTGCATATCCACCGTCAATCCTTTAAGTGTCATTTGCCAGTCTATCTTAGCTAATTCATGTCTCATACCTTCAAAGTTACCCCTCTTTAAGTTCAGAACCTTTGTTTCTGAATTAACTATGTCACTCTCCATATTAATGAAGAATTCCACCATATTATGGTCACTCTTACCCAAGGGGCCTCTCACGACAAGATCGCTAATTAACCCTTCCTCATTGCTCAAAACCCAGTCCAGAATAGCCTGCTCTCTAGTTGGTTCCTCGACATGTTGGTTCAAAAAACCATCCCGCATACATTCCAAGAAATCCTCTTCCTTAGCACCTTTACCAATTTGGTTCACCCAGTCTACATGTAGATTGAAGTCACCCATTATAACTGCTGTTCCTTTATTGCACACATTTCTAATTTCCTGTTTAATACCATCTCCGACCTCACTACTACTGTTAGGTGGTCTGTACACAACTCCCACCGGCGTCTTCTGCCCCTTAGTGTTACGCAGCTCTACCCATATCGATTCCACATCTTCCCAGCTTATGTCCTTCCTTTCTATTGCGTTAATCTCTTCTTTAACCAGCAACGCCACCCCACCTCCCCTTCCTTCATGTCTATCCCTCCTGAATATTGAATATCCCTGAACGTTGAGCTCCCATCCCTGGTCACCCTGGAGCCATGTCTCTGTGATCCCAACTATATCATAATCATTAATAACAATCTGCACTTTCAATTCATCCACCTTATTACGAATGCTCCTTGCATTGACACATAAAGCCTTCAGGCGCTCTTTTACAACTCTCTTAGCCCTTATACAATTATGTTGAAAAGTGGCCCTTTTTAATGCTTGCCCTGGATTTGTCGGCCTGCCACTTTTACTTTTCTCCTTTGTACTTTTTGCTTCTACCCTCACTTTACACCCCTCTGTCTCTCTGCACTTATGTTTGCTTTGTCCGTGATTACCAGTAACTGCAAAATTTCTTGTATTAATATTTTATGTGCTGTATGTGTTATATGGACTGTGATTTGCTCTTTGATCCCTGAGGAATGTTGTTTCATTTAGCTGTATACAAGCGTACAGTTGGATGACAGTAAACTTGAACTTGAACTTGAAAATTGGTTGGTGCCTTGGCTGAAATGACCAAACTGAGACGATATCAGCTCAGGATTGACAATATGGTTTGTTTCACACTGCCTCGGGACATTTGGAACGTTAAAGAATAAACTTGTCTTATTTTATTATTTCTACAAATACTGACAATTAAGTTGCCATATAAATAATTATAGGCTGATACCAGAAAATACATTTTAGGGATATAGCCAGTATACATATATAGATATATAAAATATTTAATAGAGATACTAAGGTTCAGAGTTAATGTCCAAGAAAAATTTTATTAAGCAAGAGTCTTAATAACAATTATTGTTTAAATTTATCCATTCTGTGCATGAGCGTAACTTATGCATCAAAGTGATGGAAAGGTTTTGGAGTTCCACCTGTCAGATAGGTAGCACATACGTAAGTCTGCACATCGTGCTCACTGGAAGCTGTTCTGTTGGCATAAACACTGAACAAGCTGAATACTTCAGCAGTTTCAAAATTCATTAATCCAGTGATTCATTCATGCAAGCACAAGAAAAAAAATACTGCAGAGTTTATAACTTCTGACCAACTGCTTCCAGTTCGGCACTACAGAGAACAAACAAGTGAACCTTCAACGAGTGGATGCTTTGATCCTTTCATTAGCTTAATCTGTTCTGCCCTTTTAATAAAAGCTTACACTATAAGAGAAATAGCTCATCATATCCATATTCAACTGTGGAGGAACACAACTTGAGAAATAGGACTGCATGCCTTAATTTTATAATTAATGTGGCAGCAGCAGCAAATAACAAAGGTAACAAAGTGCATCTTAATCTTTGTTAGTTACAATATTTGATTCTGTTAATTTTTGAAGCTTTTTTTTTGATGATTTGGAAACTTTTTATCTATTATTGTCAGATCATATAGTGTAGAGGACCTAATCACTGTTAAAAACCCATTGGTGTTGAAATTAGATATGCACGTTTGTATCTAATCAGTAACTTTGAGTAGAACAGAGCAAAACAGAGCAGGTTGACTCTGTGGTTAAGAAGGCCACAGGTTGACTCTGTGGTTTAGAAGACATATGATGCATTGGCCTTCATCTATCGTGGGATTGAGTTTAAGAGCAGAGAGATAATGTTGCAGCTATATAGGATCCTGGTCAGACCCCACTTGGAGTACTGTGCTCAATTCTGGTCGCCTCACTACAGGAAGGATGTGGAAACCATAGAAAGGGTGCAGAGGAGATTTACAAGGATGTTGCCTGGATTGGGGAGCATGCCTTATGAGAATAGGTTGAGTGAACTTGGCCTTTTCTCCTTGGAGCAACGGAGGATGAGAGGTGACCTGATAGAGGTGTATAAGATGATGAGAGGCATTGATTGTGTGGATAGTCAGAGGCTTTTCCCCAGGGCTGAATTGGCTAGCATGAGAGGACATAGTTTTAAGGTGCTTGGAAGCAGGTACAGAGGAGATGTCAGGGGTAAGTTTTTTACACACAGAGTGGTGAGTGCGTGGAATGGGCTGCCGGCGGCGGTGGTGGAGGCGGAAACGATAGGGTCTTTTAAGAGACTCCTGATGGCTACATAGAGCTTAGAAAAATAGAGAGTTATGGGTAAAGCCTAGGTAGTTCCAAGGTAGGAACATGTTCAGCACAGCTTTGTGGGCCGAAGGGCCTGTATTGTACTGTATATTTTCTATGTTTCCGTGGTTCTAAAACAGTGCTTTTAGTAAAGTTGTCGTTGGTCAAGCAAACAATAACTTGCTTGAGGCGTTAGTACAGATACATTTCAGTGGCCTATTCTCAAGTTTTGTATATTTGTTTGTTTCTTGGGTTTCAGGTGAAGCTACTAAATAGGTGAGTAACTACAACTGATCGCGCAGTGGCAATAGAAAATGAGAATCTCAATCCTATCCAGTACTTAATGAAAAGCCTAATATTTAAGGGTGAGTGGGTTATGCCCTTAATATATTAAATGAAAACATTCAAACATTCATCTCATATTGATTATTTCCTTTAAAAAGAATCCAGAAAGTACCAGAGATATCAAGTTCAATTTCAAGTTTATTGTCATTCAACCGTACTCATGTAGACAGCTAAGTGAAACAATGTTCTTCAGGGTCCAGGGTGCAAATCGCAATACATATTATCACATACAGCACATAAAATAATATTAACAGTTATATTGATAGATAATAAATAAGAAGTATTCTATAGATGGACAATTTGACATAAAGTGCAGATACGACATATAATTAAATATGCAACAGCATAATGCTACTGGCATATTCGTAAATAACTTGTACAGGGCTGTAGCAGGGTGTTCAGAAGCATCACAGCCTGTGCGAAGAAGTTGTTAACCAGCCTAATAATCCTTGTTCTTAAACAGCAGTACCTTCTGCCTAATAGTAGGAGGCAAAAGTAATTGTGGGGTGGAAGGGAAGGTTCCTTGACAATCCTGAGGGCTCTGCAAATAACTTGTTATTGACCAAAAGTACAAAGCATGGTCTTGCGACCATCCTTTGAAATACAAGCTTTTGAAAATTTCATGTACGTACAAGGAACGTCAGGCTGCCTTCATACTAATACAAGTATCAATAAAAGAGTCCGGGAACAAATCAGTTTTTTGCCCTTTGAAATGAAATGGTTTTGTGCTGTTCAAATAGGAGGAAGGATAAGCCTTACAATAAATTTTGGTGAAAAATAATACCCACCTTTTGTCTTTTGTAAATATTATTGAGTGGAGCCACCTCGCAGTCTTTATGAGCACCAAATACTTTACACATAGAGCATGTTGGTACTTCACACGTCATGCAATAAATGTTGATTCGCTCATCATCGTGTTCTTCACACATGGGCTGTTCAGTCTTCTTTTCAGGTCTGCGAACAAAACTGAATGAATGCAAATTCATGATACATCATGATATCCGATCAATACAAGGGAATTCCAAGATGACATGAACAGACATTTCATTCCACTTCTAACCTTGTCCTTGCTTTTTTAGGGAACTGCCCCACTTTTCCAATCACAGAAACATAGAGAGAGCATAGCACAGAAACAGAGGAGAAAATAGAATATATCAAAAAAAGTATCTAGCCAACATTTATTAATACGTAACTTTACAAATCCACACTGTAGGAAATCCCCAGGTACACATTGAAGTCAAAAGGTAAAAAATCCCAAGTGATTTACCAATGGCACTCAGCCATAACATAATATCATTTGAAGGATTGAAATGTACTTAATGACACAGTTCCCAGTTTTTTTTTTGGGGGGTGCAAGGTGTTAGAGTATATTCTAGAATTAGGGCATATAGTAAATGTTAACCAGCAACTGACTTCAGCAATCTTTAGACCTGAATGTGGATTGTAGATTAAATTTAAAATACAACCCTGGGCAATAGATTCCTGAAATTGTGGACAGCATTTAATTGAAAAAAAAAACAGAAAATGCTGAGTTCCTCCAGCATTTTGTCTGTGGAAATGCTGATTAACGTTCATTTTGGGTGTCTGAAGTGTGGGTGCGAAGAAGGTGGTGTGAAAATTATACATAATTGAAAGGAAGCATTGTAGATGCATTGTAAATATACTGCAGAATCTTCCTTGATCTTCAGCATATAAATACCATGAAACATTGTGTTGAGCCAGCTTCTTCCACTGAAAGGATCTCAGTATGATGCCTGTTGCTCGTTTTTGTTGAATAAACTCTTCTATATCCACTAGCTTCAGTGTCCCTCCAGCAACTTTGTTCATGTTAAAACAAGGTACAATTTCTAAGTTGGCAGATGAGATGAAACTTGTCATTATTGTGAACTGTGATAAACTGTAGCAGGTGGTAGAATGAGTAGATATGTAGTAAACGATTTTTCCTCATCTCCTTCTACCTAAGGCCACAAACTTATCAATCACCCATCTGTGGACACTTTCTGGAGGTCCAAGATCCGTATGCTTCGCGACTGCTGGACTAAGTGTGAAAATGTAGGAGGGGAATATGTTGAAAAATAAATGTGCTAGATTTTCTAAAATTGACTCCTTCTACCTTAGGCAACTGACTTATCAATCACCCCTCGTAGAACAAAGGCTGCTGCTCTAAAAGGAACACTGGGACCTGTGGATATTAATCTACCAAGGCCTGTACTCACTGGAATTTAGAAGAATGCACGGGGATCTCATTGAAACCTACCAAATGTTTAAAGGACTAGATAAGGTGGATGAGGAGAGGATGTTTCTTCTGGTGGGGGTATCCAGAACAAGAGGGCACAGCCTCAAAATTGAGGGGCAACCTTTTAGAACAGAGGTAACGAGGAATTTTCTTAGCCAAAGAGTGGTGAATCTGTGGAATGCTCTGCCACAGACTGTGGGTACATTCAAAGTGGAAGTTGGTAGATTCCTGATTGGTCAGGGCATCAAGGGATAATGATGAGAGGGTCGGTGTATAGGGTTGAATGGGGTCTGGGATCAGCCATGATGAAATGGTGGAGCAGACTCAATGGGCTGAATGGCCTAATTCTGCTCCTGTGTCTTATGGTCTTAATCATAGAAAGTGCCAGGGTAGGTTGAGGTAATGCAATCTCAGTTTTGTACTTTATAGATAAAGGCATAGGCATAAAAACAGTGAATTCAAGCTGAACTTTATAAATCTCTAGCCTAGCTTCAACTGGAGTAGAGCTCATTTCTGATCACCGCATTGAACAAAGTTGCAATGGCATGAGAGAGGATCAAGAAAAGTTTTAATAGAATGATTCCTGAGATGAGAGACTATTGTAATATGTAGATTAGAGAAGCTGGGTCTGTTTATATTAAAGAAAAGACTGAACATAGAACATAGAATAGTACAGCACAGTACAGGCCCTTCGGCCCACAATGTTGTGCCGACCTTCAAACCCTGCCTCCCATATAAGCCCCCACCTTAAATTCCTCCATATACCTGTCTAGTAGTCTCTTAAACTTCACTACTGTATCTGCCTCCACCACTGACTCAGGCAGTGCATTCCACGCACCGACCACTCTTTGAGTAAAAAACCTTCCTCTAATATCCCCCTTGAACTTCCCACCCCTTACCTTAAAGCCATGAGCAGTGGTGCCCTGGGGAAGAGGCACTGGCTATCCACTCTATCTATTCCTCTTATTATCTTGTACACCACTATCATGTCTCCTCTCATCCTCCTTCTCTCCAAAGAGTAAAGCCCTAGCTCCCTTAATCTCTGATCATAATGCATACTCTCTAAACCAGGCAGCATCCTGGTAAATCTCCTCTGTACCCTTTCCAATGCTTCCACATCCTTCCTATAGTGAGGCGACCAGAACTGGACACAGTACTCCAAGTATATAAATATACTCTTCAAATATATAAGATAATGAAGGGTCTCAACAGAGTCGATATTAGGAGGCTGCTTCCTTTGCTGAAAGGGTCACGGACTATGTCACGGGTATAAAATAAAGGGAAGGAGGACTAAGAATGAAATAAGGAAACACCTTAACACAGTGTGTGGTTGGAATCTAAAGAGCACTACACGCGGATGTAATATGGGCAGATTCCCTTGCAGCCTTCTTATCAGATCTGCCCCCTCCATTGACTCTTTTAAGTCCAGGCTCAAAACTTGCCTTTATTCACTAGCGTTTGAGTCTTCCTGATGTGACTGATTTTTGGCTTGTGCCTAGGCTCATGTGTTGTTTATTTTGTGCCTATAAGCTGTGTGCCTTGTTGTTTATATCTGTGTTTCTTGTAGTTGTGATTTTAGCTACCTGTTATGGATTGTACAGCACTTTGGTCAACATGGGTTGCTCTTAAATGTGCTTTATAAATAAATTTGACTTGACTTGACTTGACTTTAAGAAGGAATGGGTAAACATATGGTGAAGGAGCCAGTGGAGAAAGGGCCAGCTAGTAGAGAACAGACAAATAATCTCCTTTTATTCAGTAATCATTCAATCACTGTTAAAGGAGAATATGGTGCTAAACCAGGACTGATAGCAGCATTCTCTCACAGCCATGATATCATAGAAACATAGAAAATAGGTGCAGGAGTAGGCCATTCGGCCCTTCGAGCCTGCACCACCATTTATTATGATCATGGCTGATCATCCAACTCAGAACCCCGCCCCGGCCTTCCCTCCATACCCCCTGACCCCCGTAGCCACAAGGGCCATATCTAACTCCCTCTTAAACATAGCCAATGAACTGGCCTAATCTCCTGTGTGGGACCTTGTCAAAAGCCTTTTGAAAATCCAAATATACCACATCCACTGGTTCTCCCCTATCCACTCTACTAGTTACATCCTCAAAAAATTCTATGAGATTCGTCAGACATGATTTTCCTTTCACAAATCCATGCTGACTTTGTCCGATGATTTCACCGCTTTCCAAATGTGCTGTTATCACATCCTTGATAACTGACTCCAGCAGTTTCCCCACCACCGACGTTAGGCTAACCGGTCTATAATTTCCTGGTTTCTCTCTCCCTCCTTTTTTAAAAAGTGGAGTTACATTAGCCACCCTCCAATCCTCAGGAACTAGTCCAGAGTCTAACGAGTTTTGAAAAATTATCACTAATGCATCCACTATTTCTTGGGCTACTTCCTTAAGCACTCTAGGATGCAGACCATCTGGCCCTGGGGATTTATCTGCCTTCAATCCCTTCAATTTACCTAACACCACTTCCCAACTAACATGTATTTCGCTCAGTTCCTCCATCTCACTGGATCCTCTGTCCCCTACTATTTCTGGAAGATTATTTATGTCCTCCTTAGTGAAGACAGAACCAAAGTAATTATTCAATTGGTCTGCCATGTCCTTGCTCCCCATAATCAATTCACCTGTTTCTGTCTGCAGGGGACCTACATTTGTCTTTACCAGTCTTTTCCTTTTTACATATCTATAAAAGCTTTTACAGTCCGTTTTTATGTTCCCTGCCAGTTTTCTCACATAATCTTTTTTCCCCTTCCTAATTAAGCCCTTTGTCCTCCTCTGCTGAACTCTGAATTTCTCCCAGTCCTCAGGTGAGCCACTTTCTCTGGCTAATTTGTATGCTTCTTCTTTGGAATTGATACTATCCCTAATTTCTCTTGTCAGTCACGGGTGCACTACCTTCCTTGATTTATTCTTTTGCCAAACTGGGATGAACAATTGTTGTAGTTCATCCATGCAACCTTTAAATGCTTGCCATTGCATATCCACCGTCAATCCTTTAAGTGTCATTTGCCAGTCTATCTTAGCTAATTCACGTCTCATACCTGCAAAGTTACCCCTCTTTAAGTTCAGAACCTTTGTTTCTGAATTAACTATGTCACTCTCCATCTTAATGAAGAATTCCACCATATTATGGTCACTCTTACCCAAGGGGCCTCTCACGACAAGATCGCTAATTAACCCTTCCTCATTGCTCAAAACCCAGTCCAGAATAGCCTGCTCTCTAGTTGGTTCCTCGACATGGTGGTTCAAAAAACCATCCCGCATACATTCCAAGAAATCCTCTTCCTCAGCACCTTTACCTCCAGTGGAGAAAATGTTGGCCACAGACAAGGACCAGTGCTTAAACTGTGCTCTGTGAAGATGTGAACTGAAATTGGTGTACGTTTTTACTTGTAATTCCCTCTCTCCCTTCGGCTGATACTCACATCAACCTTTCCTTATTGACAGATATTGCACAGAAAACCTGGGCATATGTGCAGCATTTTAAATGTCGATGTAGTCAAAAGTGAAATGCATGACTATAGACAGTATCAGAAAATCATCCACCACAGAATCTGGGCATGACGTTCTCTTAAGGAAATCTGACACCAGGGTTATCTCCTGCTGCAAGCTGGGCATGTGTAATGAAATGCTTGGTGTAATAGCAGCCTTGCTGGTATGACTGCAGAGCCAAGAAGTGTGAGGAGTCTAAAACAGGGCTTTGCACAGAACTTGGAGCCCGAACACTTCCAGTATAGAAGTGGTAGCTACAAAATTCTGCTGGAGGAACTCAATGTGTCATGTGGGGGAGGGGGTCGTGGGGAGTAATTATCGATGCTTTGGTGGTTAGCTTCATTTCCGTTAGACTAGGGGTCACCAACCCATCGATCGCGATCGACCGGTCTATCTTTGAGACTTTCCCAGTAGATCCCGAAGAAAAATCAAAAATAAGTACACAAATACTACTGTAATGCGAGCATTATAAAAGTAAGTTATACTAATTAGGCTAAGGTAATATAGCAATATTTTCACTAAAAAGCTGTTTGTAAAGAGAGATTGTCTCTGGGTTGCGGCGGTTTAGTTCCGTTCTTTCTGCCCAGTGCGCATGTGTGTAGCTCCCTCGTCATGCACTGCATTTTCAGCGTAGCCTGTGCTGCATCAAAGTGACCAATCAGATTAGGTACAGACTGTCGCAAACATCAACATACGGCAGTGTCCCCCACCTCCGGGCCGCGAAGCATGCAGGGATGCAGTGGTAGTTGGGATGCACACAGCACATTTTTAAGAAAAAAAGCCGAAATAAACTAGCTAATTAATTAGGTGCAACCCGGCACGTGAATGTCGGCTCAGATCAGAGGCGACGCAATCGGCAATCGCTTGAGATATCCTGATAGCATAGCGGAGGCTCCACGAAAGAAGGTGAAAACGTATAAATTCCATCCAGAATGGGAAGAGGAATTTCGATTTACCTTGGTGAAAGACAAGTGTGTATATATGTTGTGCCACCAAACACAAGGACTGACTAAAAGAGGGAATCTGGAATGGCACCACAACACCAACCACCAGAAATTTAAAGACACCTACCCCCCCAAAGAGCGCAATTCATGTCAGGAAAGTTGAGCTGAAATCAGGGTTGAAGGCCCAGCAATCGTTTTCCACAAAACATGCTGCTCAAAATAAGGCTGCTATTGAAGCATCATTTCCTGTAACTCACCTTTTGGCTAAACACAAGAAGCCTTTTACAGATGGCGATTTATTCAAGGAAGCAATGGTCATTACTGCAGAGACTGTTTTTAATGACTTTAAAAACAAAAACGGCATCACAACCGCAATACATAATATACTGCTTGGCCCTGCAACAGTGACAAGGAGGGTAGAGTCACCGTCAGAGGACGTGAATATTTTTCACTACAGTTTGATGAATTCCTGGATGTAATGCAAACAGCTCAGCTTATTGTATTCGTCAGAATGGCTTTCCAGGATTTTACAACAAAGGAGGACTTCCTCACTCTTTTGCAATTAAAGGAAAGAACGAGAGGTGAGGATATTTACAATGAGTTTAAAAAATATGTCCGTGAAAATGACACCCCCATTAATAAACTGGTGGCAATTACTACTGATGGGGCCGAGCAATGCGCGGTGTGTGCGTTAATTTTATAGCACTAAAAGTCAGTGCCTACTTCGGGTCAACTTATCTATGTGAAATTGCATTTTCACAGATGAAAATTATTAAATCTATGTACAGGAGCTGACTTACTGACAGACACCTCACTAGGGTTGCCAACTTTCTCACTCCCAAATAAGGGACAAAAGTAGCAGTCAAATCCCGGGACATTTGCGTTTACCCCGAGAAAAACTACCATGACCATGAAGCCTTGCGCGGGCACCTGTGTGCGCATGCGTGATGTGCTGATTTTTTTTTTACCTCACGAATCGGTTTTGGCTTAATCTTCATTATTTCTACTTTACATAGGCTGTGTATCTATCATATCATTCCTGCTTTTACTATATGTTAGTGTTATTTTAGGTTTTATGTGTTATTTGGCAGGTTTTTTTTTGGGTCTGGGAACACTCACTTTTTTTTCCATATAAATTTATGGTAGTTGCTTCTTCGGCGTAAAGCATTTCCGTACGAAAGGTTTCATAGGAACGCTCTACCTTAGCGGGGGAAATATGGGACAGTTGGCAACCCTACACCTCACAGACTGTCTCAGACTGGCTGTCTGTAGTTATGAGCCAAATTTCAGGGAATTAGCAGAAAGTATTCAGCCCCAGTCATCACACTGAGTGCAACAATCAATTTTTATTCATTTATTTTTCGTGTTGAAATAAAATTAAATAATGAAACTTAGAATTAAAGGTGTGAAGTATGTAATATTCTTAAAGAAAGACAGCTATGGCCTGTTTGATATGCTAGTTACAGTGTTATCTTGTTTGAATTAATTTGAAAGTTTGACAAAAGTATTTTGTGTAATTCAAATACAATTAGCCCAAATAAAAGGCCTCAAATTGGAAGTACAATCTGAGCTGTGTTTTCTCTAAACGATTTAGTAGGTAAATCTTGCCTTTCACTGAGGTCGAGGTAGGGGATCTTGGGCTTAAAAAGGTTGGTGACCATTACATTAGACCATAAGATATAGGAGCAGAATTGGGCCATTTGGCCCATTGAGTGTGCTCTGCCATTTCATCATGGCCAATCCAATTTTCCTCTCAGTCACAATCTCTTGCCTTCTCCCCATATCCATTCATACCCTGACCAATCACGAATCTATCAACTTCTGCTTTAAACATACATAAAGACTTGGTCTCTACAGCTGCCTGTGGCATAGAATTCCACAGATTCACCACCCTCTGGCTAAAGAAATTCCTCCTCATCTCCGTTCTATAGGGACGTCTCTCTATTCTGAGGCTGTGTCCTCTGGACTTAGACTCTCCCACCATAGGAAACATCCTCTCCACACTCACTCTATCAAGGCCTTTCACCATTCGATAGGTTTCAATGAGGGCACCCCTTATTCTTCTGAATTCCAGTGAATACAGGCCCAGAGCCATCTAACACTCTTCAATTGACAAGCTGTTCAATCCTGGAATTATTTTCATGAGCTCTTTTGACCCCTCTCCAATTTCTGCACATCCTTTCTAAAATAAGAGGCCCAAACCTGCTCACAATACTCCAGTGAGGCATCAATAGTGCTTTATAAATTCTCAACATCCTTGCTTTTATATTCTAATCCTCTTGAAATGAATTGTATTTGCCTTCCTCACCACTGACTCAGCCTGCAAATTAATCTTTAGGGAATCCTGCATAAGGACTTCCAAGCCCCTTTGGGCCTCAGTTTTTTGTATTTTCTCTCCATTTAGATAATAGTCAACCCATTCATTTCTTCTACCAAAGTGCATAACCATACACTTCCCGACACTTTATTCCATCTGCCATTTCTTTGGCTATTCCCCTTATCTGCCCAAGTCCTTCTGTAGCCTCTCTACTTCCTCAAAACTAACTGCCCCTCCACCTATCTTCATATTGTTGCAAACTTTGAACAAAGATGTCAATTCCATCATCCGAATCATCGACATATAATGTAAATAGAATTGGTCCCAACACAGACCCCTGTGGAACACCACTATTCACCAGCAGCCAGCCAAAAATCAGCTCCCTTTATTCCCACTCTTTGTCCCCTGCCAACCAGCCACTGCTTTATCCAGGCTAGAATCTTTGCTGTAATACTATGGGCTCATAGCTTGTTAAGGTGGTAGTATTCAAGGACATTTTCAACCTCTCACCCCTATGGGTGGAAGTTCCCACTTCCTTCAAATGGCAACAATTATACCAGTGCCTAAGAAGAATAATGTGAGTTGCCTTAATGACTACCACCCAGCAGCACGCACATCTACAGTGATGAGGTGCATTAAGAGGTTAGTTATGACGAGATTGAACTCCTGCCTCAGCAAAGACCTGGACCCATTGCAATTTACCTATCGCCGCAATAGGTCAATGGCAGACACAATCTCAATGGTTCTTCACGTGGCCTTAGACCACCTGGACAATATGAACATTTATGTCAGGATGCTGTTCATCGACCATAGCTCAGCATTTAACACCATAATTCCCACATTCCTGATTGAGAAGTTACAAAACCTGGGCCTCTGTACCTCCCTCTGCAATTGGATCTTTGACTTCCTAACCGGAAGACCACAATCTGTGTGGATTGGTGATAATCCTCGGCTTTGCTTGTTTCAGCGGCCGGGGCGAGGTCAAAGGCGCTCAGCAGAGGATGGCGCTTGGGAGGCTGTATTGGAGAGGCCGGTCGGAGGCTCGAAGTTTTCAGACGGATGGACTCAGTGTCGGCTGCTTCCAAGGCATCGGCAAGTTGACGGTGCCTGGAGGTTTATGGCCGGGAGTTTCTCCCGTTTGCCGCTGCTATCGTGGACTCGGGAGTCGATTGACTCCGGGACTTTTGAGATTTTTTTACCGTGCCCATGGTTTGTTCTTCATCAAATTATGATATTGCTTTGCACTGCTGTAACTATATGTTATAATTATGTGGTTCTGTCATTGTTAGTTTTAGGTTTGTCCTGTTTTTTGTGATATCACTCCGGAGAAACATTGTATCATTTCCTAACGCATGTATGCATTTCTAAATGACAATAAAAGAGGACTGAGTGTTCTCATAATCTGAAAAAAATCTAATATCACTGGTGCCTCTCAGGAGTGTGTGCTTAGCCCACTGCTCTACTCTCTGTATACACATGACTGTGTGGCTAGACATAGCTCAAATACCATCTATAAATTTGCTGATGATACAATCACTGTTGGTAGAATCTCAGATGGTGACGAGAGGGTGTACAGGAGTGAGATATGCCAACTGGTGGAGTGGTGCCACAGCAACAACCTGGCACTCAATGTCAGTAAGACGGAAGAACTGATTGTGGACTTCAGGAAGGGTAAGTTGAAGGAACACATACCAATCCTCACAGAGGGATCAGAAGTGGAGAGAGTGAGCAGTTTCAAGTTCTTGGATGTCAAGATCTCTGAGGACCTAACCTGGTCCCAACATATTGATGCAGTTATAAAGAAGGCAAGACAGTGATTATACTTCATTAGTAGTTTGAGGAGATTTGGGATGTCAACAAATACACTCAAAAACTTCTATAGATGTACCATGGAGAACATTCTGACAGGCTGCATCACTGTCTGGTAAGGGGTGGGGGGGGGGGAGGGACTACTGCACAGGACCAGAAGAAGCTGCAGAGGGTTATAAACTTAGTTGGCTCCATCTTGGGTACTAGCCTACAAAGTACCCAGGACGTCTTCAAGGAGTGGTGTCTCAGAAAGGCAGCATCCATTATTAAAGACCCCCAGCACCCAGGGCATGCCCTTTTCTCACTTTTACCATCAGGTAGAAGGTACAGAAGCCTAAAGGCACTCACTCAGCAATTCAGGAACAGCTTCTTCCCCTCTGCCACCCAATTCCTAAATGGACATTGAATCTGTGAACATTACCTCACTTTTTTAATATATATTATTTCTGTTTTTGCATGATTTTTAACCTATTTAATATATGTATACCATAATTGATCGATTGATTATTATTTTTTCTCCTTCTTCTTCTATATTGGGTATAGCATTGAACTGCTGGCAGTGATAATAAAACTGATTTTGCTTCTGAAGCAGCCTCATGTGTTGCACCTTGTCAAAGGCCTTCTGAAAATCCAAGTAGACAACATCAAGTGATTCTCCTCTGTCTATCCTGCTTGTTTTTTCTTCAAAGAATTCCAACAGATTTGTCAGGCAAGATTTTCCCCTGAGGAAACCACACTGACTACGGCCTATTTTATCATTTGCCTCCATGTACCCTGAGACCTCATCATCAATAATCGATTCCAGTATCTTCCCAACCACTGAGATCATACTAACTGGCCTATAGTTTCCTTTTTTCTGCCTCTCTCCCTTCTTGAAGCATTTGCAATTTTCCAGTCTTCCGGAACCATTCCAGAATCTAGTGATTCTAGAAGAATCATATTCCATATTCCATATTTCGTATTCCATCTTCACCTTCTTATTGATATTTTAGTTGCCTTCTGGTGGTATTTAAAACCTTCCCAGTCCTCAAACTTCCCACTAATTTTTACTCTGTTATATGCCCTCTCTTTGGCTTTTATGTTGGCTTTGTCAGCCATGGTTGTGTCATTTTCCCTTTAGAATACTTTTTCTTCTTTGGGGTGTATATATCCTGTGCCTTCTGAATTGCTTCCAGAAATTCCTGCCATTGGTGCTCTGCTGTCATCCCTGCCAGTGTTCTTTTCCAATCAATTCTGGCCAACTCCTCTCTCATGCCTCTGTAATTCTATTTCCCCCACTGTAATATTTATACATCTGACTTTAGGTTCTCAACATTTCAACAATTTTTGACCAAAATTTAAAAAAATATTCGCTGATGCCATCTTCTGATGGAAGCGCCATCTCTAAATTTGCCAACTACACAACTATTGCTGGAAGAATTTCAGATGGTCACAAGAAGGTGTACATGAGTGAGATACTGTAGATTATCTGTTTGAGGGGCGTCATAACAACAACCTTGCAATCAAGACCAAGGAATTGATTGTGAATTTCAGGAAGGGGAAGCCAAGGGAGCACACACGAGTCCTCCTCGCAGGATCAGTAGAGGAAAGGATGAGCAGTTTCAAGTTCCTGGGTGTCATCATCTTAAGAAGATCTGTCCCGGGCCCAACATTGGTGCAGTTACAGAGAAGGCACAGCAGCGGGTATATTTCATCAGGAGTTTGAGGGGACACCAAATACTCTTGCAGATGTCTACAGATGTACCATGGAGAGCAGTCTAACTGGTTACAACACAGCCCGGTATGGGGGTGGGGTGGGTCACTGCACGTGATCAGAAAAAGCTGCAGAAAGTTATAAACCTAGTCAGCTCCACCATGGGCATTAACCGCCCCAGCATCAATGACATTTTCAAAAGGCAATGCCTCAAAAAGGCAGCATCCATCATTAAGGACCCCCGTCATCCAGGATATGCCCTCTTCCCATTGCTACTATCAAGGAGGAGGGAAGGAGCCTGAAGACCCCATACTCAGTGTTTATGGAACAGCTTCTTCCCCTCCACCATAATTTTGTTATTGTGTATTGCAATGTACTGGTGCAGAAAGACAACAAATTTCACAGCACATGCCAGTGATATTAAACCTGATTGTGATTCAGATTCATCGCAAAACCTCTCAGTGCCAACATTCTATTGAAGTAATCATTTAACAGGAATATAACTGGATTATAAATACACAGTATTTATGGTAGTGTAGTGGTTAGTGTAATGCTTACAGATTGGGGTTTATTTTTGCCACTATGAGGAATTTGTACATTCAACCTATGACTGTGTGGGCTTACTTTGAATGCTCTGGTTTCCTCCCGCATTTTATTTAAGATGTATGAGTTAGGGTCAGTAAATTGTGGGCGTACTATCATACTGCTGGAAGGATGGCGATAGGACATCTTTCATGTGTCCTGTCCGAGGACATCTTAGACCGCGGTGGTCATTGCCGCAAAACAACACATTTCACTGCATTTTTCGATGTACATGTGACAAACAGATCTAGTATTTTGAAAATCTTTACTATTGTTGCAAGAGACAATTAGAGGCAGGGAATCCTGTAATGAGTGAGTGTCCCACTTAACGTCATTCCATCATGCACAAGGTGTTTGCATGTCTGAACATTGCTCCAAAAGCACTCAAGGCCAACATTATATAGAACAGAACAGTCCAATAACCACCCCTTATCTGGTGCCCTCTTGGTTTCACTGATAGATTGGGGCTGCAGTTTGCACTATCTACAACACAGGCCACTGCAACTACTTTTCAAGGCTTCTTCAGCACCCATGATCACTGTCATCTCGAATCTAAAGTAAACTCTGCAGGTACACAGGAACATCGCGACCTGCAGGTTCCCCTTCAAGTTTCTGCTGAATTTAAATGTGGAAAAATCCTGCGAGAGTTTCTTCATCAAAAGACCGCAGCAGTTCAGAAAGGTTACAGCACCTCTGCAAGGCAAATAGAGATGGGCTATGAATGTTCTCAACAGTGATATTTAAAACTTCCTGTAACTTGGAACCATTCATACATTAAGAATGGAAAATCTTCCCCCAGCATGCAGCTCATGAGCTCCTTGTTGACAGGCTATTCATAGCTTGCTATTAAAGATGCACAGGCCCAGAATTTTGTCTGTACATCACTCCAAGCAACTGGCGTTGGAAACCACATTAACATGATGTCAAACAAACTTACATGTTACAGAATGAGTTGGCACCAATCATAAACATAATATCAACGGTTCTATGTGTTACAGCATCTGGAGTCTCTTGTCTGTCTCCAAGTTACTCCCGACATAAGGAGCAGTCACAGGCCAAGTACTGCGCAACTCTGTGCAAAACATAGGCTAACCCAAAATGGAATCACAGTCACCACACTCACAGGCAGTCATAGAATCATAGGTTCACAGACAAATAGAGGAATACAGCACAGAAACAGGCCCTTCAACCCATCTAGTTCATGGTAAAACCATTTGAATTGCCTGCTCCCACTGACCTGCACGAGGACCATAGCTCTCCATGTTCCTACTATCCATGTATCTATCCAAACTTCTCCTAAACATTGAAGACGGGTTCGCATGCACCACTTGTGCTGACAGCTCATTCCACATACTCACGACCCTCTGAATGAAGAAGTTTCCCCTCATGTTCCCCTTAAACTTCTCACCTTTCACCCTTAACCCATGACGTCTTGATATAGTTCACCCAACCTCAGTAGAAAAAGCCTGCTTGCATTTACCCTATCTATACCACTCATAATTTTGTATACTTCTATCAAGTCTCACCTCTATATTCTACGTTCCAAGGAATAAAATGCTAACCTATTCATTCCTTTCTTATAATTCAGGTCCTTCAGACCCAGTAACATCCTTGTGAATTTTCTCTGTCCTCGTTCAACCTTGCTTACATCTTTCCTGTAGGTAGGTGACCAAAACTGCACACAATACTCCAAATTAGGCCTCACCAATGTCTTACATAACTTCAAAATAACATCCCATCTCCTGTACTCAATACATTGATTTATGAAGGCCAACGCACCAAAAGCTTTCTTTATGATGCTATCTACCTATAACACCACTTTCAATGAACGATGGACTCGTATTCCCAGATCCCTTTGTTCTACCACACTCCTCAGTGCCCTACAGATCACTGTGTAAGACATAGGACCTGGTTGGTCCTACCTAAGTGAAAAACCTCACATTTTTCTGCATTATATTCCAACTGCCATTTTTCAGCCCATTTTTCCAACTGATGCAGATCCCTCTGCAAGCCATAATAGTTTTCCTTACTGTCCACTACACCCTCAATGTCAGTGTTATCTGCAAACTTACTGATTCAGTTAACCACATTATCATCCAGATCATTGATATAAATGATAAACAATAAAACTCCAACAGAGTCCTCTTCAACAGTAGCTGGCCAGAAGAAACCTTGCAGGGACAACTTTGAAAATACTGTTGTACTTTCCAAGATACCAACATCTGCCCAGTCACTCAGTCTTCTGTGCATCGTTGAACAAAACATTTTACTTTCAATAGATTGAGATACTTGGTGAATTGGAAAAATACACCCAACAAAAGGACTCACAGCAGATATTAGACAGAGGGGTAGCCTTTACAAATATCTGCAATGCAGAAAAATGCCCCTTCAGTTGTGAATGCAAAAGCTGAATTGATCAAAAATGGACGGCCCCTCATTTGGCTGATGCATTCTCTTAAATCACGTTAGCAGTGAGCACCACAGTAGAAAGATTCAGCAGGGTTTCTGGGATTGAGAACAGTGCAGACACTTGGGTTTGCTTGCTATAGAGGTTGATGCATATATCAGGATGCTGTTCATTGACTATTGCTGTACATTCAACAGTATTATTCCCTCAAAACTATTCAATAAGCTCCAAGACCTAGGCCTCCTTGTGCAACTGGATTCTTGATTTCCTCACTTGCAGACCTCTGTCAGTTTGCATTGGCAACGACATTTCCTCCTCAATCTCCATCAGTAATGGTGCACCGCAAGGCTGTGTGCGTAGCCCCCTGCTCTACGTGCTTTACACTTATGACCAGGAGGCTAAGCACAGCTCCAATGGCACATTTAAGTTTGCTGAAGACACCGTCAGGGAGAGATACAGGAGCTCAAGTCCCACACAATCAGGTTCAGCAATAGTTATTACCCCTTGACCAGGCTTTTGAACCAGAGGGGACAATTTCAATCACTGCAACATTGAAATAATTCCACAACCCATGGACTCACTTTTAAGGACTCTGCATCTCATTTTCCTAATATTTATTGCTTATTTATTATTATCAATATTATTATCATTATTTCTTTTTGTATTTGCACCATTTGTTGTCTATTGCACATTGGTTGTTTATTCATTTTTATTGTCTGCAGTTTTTCATTGATTCTGTTGTGTTTCTTTTTATTTACTGTGAATGCCTGCAAGAAAATGAATCTCAGGGTAGTATACAGTGGCATTTATGTACCTTGATAATGAATTTACTTTGAATTTTTCTAGCAACTCAACAAAACCGTCTTTAAACTTACTCCCTAAGGTCAGAGTTATGACAAAAATTGTTTCCACTGGTAGGTGAATTTAGAACTAAGGGACATAGCCTTAAGATTTGGGGGAGTAGATTTAGGACAGAGATGAGGAGGAATTGCTCTTCCCAAAGAGTGGTGAATCTGTGGAATTCTCTGCCCAATGAAGCAGTGGAGGCTACCTCAGTAAATATATTTAAGACAAAATTGGATAGATTTTTGCATAGTAGGGGAATTAAGGGTTATGGGGAAAGGCAGGTGGGTGGAAATGAGTCCATGACCTTATCGAATGGTGGAGCAGGCTCGACAGGCCAGATGGCCTACTCCTGCTCCTATTTCTTATGCTCTTAAATGATGCTAGTAATAGAGATGTTATGCAAAGAAGCCTACTAGTGCTATCTTGGTGTTGGTGCAAATGAATTTCACCATTTTTTGTGTGTGTTGCTTGAATTTCCAGCATCTGCAGATTTCCTTGTGTCACCATTTATTTAGAGCTTTTTGAAGCAGTGATTGCTAATGCTGTTTAAATGTGAAAAAATTACACGGATGAATTTCTAGTCCATGGTGTTTCAGTGAAATCTGCCTAATGGGAAAAATCATCTGCCTTACCCTTCCAAAATACATGAAATGTAAGTGCTTGTTCTGGCAAACTCATCTCTAATACAGGCTGACTGACTGGCAAGTGTTCGTGTCTTGGAAAGTACAGTGGAATAAAACCTCAGTGATAGAGTTACCTTTCCAAATAGATGTGAGGTTGTGCCAGAGACAGATGTAATTAAGAAAATAGGGCCGGGGTAGGGCATCTAGCTACTTAAGGCTGTCCCACCATTCAATAAGATGATAGCCGATCCATATTTCCCCAGCCCTCAGCTTCAACTCCTCTTTAGGGCGAAGTAATGGGACTTCACTGAGGCAACAGTGTTTAGCTGAATCATCTGAATGAACTGAACTGAAGAAGGAAGACTTAACATGTCCTGGTAGGTTTATCTTGCATTGAACAACTGAGGACTGGTCAAGGATGAGTGGGTGCTAATAGGCTCAGGTGCAGTCACACCTATTCATCTCCTCTTCACTGAACACTTGCTAACCCACGTGTGCCATGGCTCAATCTAAATGAATTCAAACTGTGCAGTTTGATTGCTGAATGAAATGGTAATGTTGAGTTAAATTGGTATTAGAATAGTTTGAGGATCAGTGACTTAGCAATTATAAAGCAGATACAGTTAAAATTGTTATATGAATCCGAACAAAATAAGGGGAAGATAACTTCGTAACCATTTCATTTAATTTTGTTATTTATTATCTATACTTCTCTGTGTTTTTGATAAGAAAAAGTTAGTATATTTTTAAAAGCTATATATTTTATAATATCTAGTTACTTCGATAGATTTCAAAATTACTAAAATAGTCAGAGACATGTTAAAAACTTGTAGAATCAGTGCCAAATTTTACAGCTGCCCTTGGATTTTCTGACTGTAATAGGCTACCAGAGGAGTTTTGGAGGTTGGGTTTCCTCATGGCCAGTTGTCACCTGGTACACACCATTGGATCCAGGGTGGTGCGAGCCAACTATCTGGGTCCTGCAGAGATTCAGCAGCCTGTTGCCTGGGGTGGAGTAAGTAGTTCAGTTAGATAAGGTGAATGGCAGGAAACTAACACCCATAACAGAGGTAGATAAAACTAGAGGCCATAGATTATGGTAAGGGAAAGAGATTCAGAGGGAATAAAAGGGGACCTTCTTTACCAGAGAGTGGTAAATACTTGAATGCACTGCCCGAGAGAATGGTTGAAGCTGGGTTGCAGTCAGCAGTATGACATGTCCAGGTGAACACTTAAAATTTTAGACATAGAGAGCTATGGATGAAATGCTGGGAGATGGGGTCATTATGAAAGGTGCCCACTTGTTTGTGTAGATGATTTGGGTTGAATAAACTGATTTCATGCTATACAAATTCTTTGGCTCTAAATCTGACAGTGGGTAGCAAGATGGCCTGTGTTAGGGTGATCTGGCCACTCTGCCCCACATGGCTAACGCTGTCCCATTCAGTTCTGGTCTCTCTCTGGGGTTGTATTTAAGGTTATTCTTCATCCTATCCACCTCCCAACCACATGCATCCTTTCATTGCTAGGAAGCTCGTAGAAACAACGTTCAAGCATTGGAAGTCTCTTTAACAGCTATGGAATCCTGCACAACTTTGTGAATATTTAATAAATTCTGGATTTTGCTGATGTAACAGAAAACATTGATGAGGGCAATTTGGATGATATGGTGTATTGAGCCTCCAAAAGGCACTCGAGAAAGTCGTCTTCCATCATGAACTGGATCAGCTGATGGGAGTAAAATAAAATGAGTGGCCACTGAAACAGAGTGGAGCTAACTTTATTGATTTAGCAAAAACTTGGAATAACCGGTCCTTTTCTGTTAACATTCATGTCCAAAAGTGGGCATGTGTGCAGATGTGATAATGCATGTGTGTATGTCTGTGTGTGCATATGTGTCTGTCTGTTGTGTGTGAGAATGTATGTGGGTGTGGGCACGTGCTGTGTATATGTGTGGGTGTGTGGTATGTGTGTGTGTGTGTGTGTGTGTGTGTGTGTGTGTGTGTGTGTGTGTGTGAGAACCCAGAGGTATAATTGTTTGTCCTTTATATCTTTTTTAATGATTGCAAGACACTGCTGTATATTAAGAACATCAGGTACTACAGGTTTGCCCCATCAGCTGCTCGATAGCGATGGGGCTGGACCTATTGTGCACCGCTGCTCTGTCGTTGCCTGGACATGTTGTGTACTGTTGTCATGTCGCAGAGGCACGAGTGATTATCTTGGACTTCTTTTTTTGTGATTGCAAGATCCTGTTGGACATTGGTAATGTAGAATACTGCAAGTTTGGTTCACTGGTTCACTGGTGAGACTGACGGTGGGGGAGCTGTGTTGCCTCGGTTGTTGGTAGACAAGGCCTTCATGCCTCCTTGTCACCTGTTGCAGCTGTCCAGGAAAGGAGAGACCAAGGTGGTGTGGGAGAGAGCAGAGGTCTGTTTCGGTCTGCTGGAATCCGTACTGGGTTGGGGGCGAGCCCCTCCTCCCAGAGTTGCTCTCCAATGTTTGCTCGGTGCTGTCCTCTGGTGTTCACTTGGTGGAAGATCAAGCTGGACCAGGACAACATCCCATGAACCATCAATCTACAAGCCATTCCGAATGGGGAATTGGAGTATAATTTCTTTTGTGACTGTATTTTTCTGCTATTATAACCATATGTGCTGTTGGGATTGGTTTGAACTAATATGGCAGGGGGATGGGAATCAGTATAATAGAGCTAAGGAAGAGCCAGCAGGTTTGCAAGTAGACGATGGATGTAATATGAATGTAAGGAAGGACAAGCCAGTGATTGGGTACAACTGCAGACAGAGCAACGAGTTAAGTTGTACCGCAGAAGCAAAATTCAGAAGGGTGAAGAATGCAGGACTGGAGGTGTTGTATTTAAATGTGCTTAGCATTCGGAATAAGCTGGATGAACTCGTGGCGCAATTAGAGATTGGTTGGTATGATGTTGTGGGCCTCACAGAGTCATGGCAGAAAGAAGGTCATAATTGGGAGCTTAATATCAAAGGATGTTCTTTGTATCAATAGGACAGGCAGGAAGGCATAGGCGGTGGTGTGGCTCTGTGGATAAGAAATGGAATTACATCTTTAGAAAGAGGTGACATGGGGTCAGAGAATGTCAAATCTTTGCGGGTGGAGTTAGGAAACTGCAAGGGTAAAAAAACCATTATGGGAATCATATATAGGCCTCCAAATAGTAGCCAAGATGTGGGGTTGAGATTGCAAAGGGAGCTGGAAAGGACAGGTAATAAGGGTCACGTCACAATTGTAATGGGGGACTTTAATGTGCAAGGGGATTGGTAAAATCAGGTTGGTGGCAGTGATAGTAACATGATTGAATTCATACTGCAATTTGAGAGGGAGAAGCATAAGTCACATGTATCAGTATCGCAATGGAATAAAGGGATTTACAGAGACATGAGAGGGGAGCTTGCCCAGGTGGATTGGAGGGGGATACTGGCGAGGATGACGGCAGAGCAGAGGTGGTTGAAGTCTCTGGGAATAGTACACAAGAAGCAGAGCAGATATGCCCCACAGACAAAGAAGTTCTCAAATAGCGTGGCTGACAAGGGAAGTTAAGGACTGCATAAAAGCCAAGGAAAGGGAATATAATGTAGCAAAAGTGAGTGGGAAGTTGAATGATTGGGAAGTTTTTAAAATCCAACAAAAGGCAACTAAAAAAGCCATAAGAAGGGAAAAGGTGAAATATGAGGGCAAACAAACCAATAATATAAAGCAGAATAGTATAAGCTTTTTCAGTTATATGAAGAGTAAAAAGGAGGTGAGAGTTGATATTGGACCACTGGAAAATGATGCTGGTGCGGTATTAATGGGGGACAGAGAAATGGTGGATGAAGTTATTAAGTTCTTTGCATCAACCTTCACTGTGGAAGACACTAACAGTGTGCCATACGTCCTTGAGTGTCAGGGTGGAGTGAGTGCCATTGCTATTACAAAGGAAAAAGTGCTAGGCAAACCCAAAGGACTTAAGGTGGATAAGTCACTTGGACCAGATGGACTACATCCCAGAGTCCTGAGAGAGGTTGCTGAAGAGATAGCAGATGCATTGGGCATGATCTTTCAAGAATCACTTGATTCTGGCATGTTTCCAGAAGACTGGGAGGAAGGCAAAAGAAAGGAAATTATAGGCCAGTTAGCCTAACCTCAGTGGTTGGGAAAGTTTTGGAGTCCATTGTTAAGGACAACGCTTCAGGGTACTTGGAGACTGATTATAAAATAAATCAAAGTCAGCATGGTTTCTGTAAAGGGAAATCTTACCTGACAAATCTGTTGGGGTTTTTCGAGGAAGTAACAAGCAGGGTGGACAAAGGAGAGGCAGTGGATGTCATTTACTTGGATTTTCAGAAGGCACTTGATAAGGTGCCGCACATGGGGCTACTTAACAAGATAAAATCCCATGGGATTACAGGGAAGATACTGGCATGGATCGAGGAATAGTTGACAGGCAGGAAGCAGTGAGATGGAATAAAGACGGCCTTTTCTGGTTGGCTGCCAGTGACTGGTGGTGTTCCTTTGGGGTCAGTATTGGGACCACACATTGTTTGTCAATGATTTAGATGGAACTGATGGCTTTGTGGCAAAGCTTGCAGATGATACGAAGATAGTGCTGAGGAAGCAATGGGTTTGAAGAAGGACTTAGACGAATTGGAAGAATGGGCAGATGGAATATAGTGTTGGGAATGTATGATAATGCATTTTGGTAAAAGGAACCAAAGTGCAGACTATTATCTAAATGAGGAGAAAATTCAAACTTCAGAGGTGCAAAGGGACTTGGGAGTCCTCATGCAAGACTTCCAAAAGTTTAATTCATAGGTTGAGTCTGTGGTAAAGAAGGCAAATGTAATGTTGGCATTTATTTCAAGGGAATAGAATATACAGTAAAAGCAAGGAGATATTGCTGATGCTTTATAAGATACTAGGCTGGCCACACTTGGAGTATTGTCAATAGTTTTGGGCCGTATATCTCAGAAAGGATGTGTTGTCATTGGAGAGAGTCCAGAAGAGGTTCATGAGGATGACTCCAGGAATGAAGGAGTTAACATATGAGGAGTGTTTGGCAGCTTTGGGCCTGTACCCACTGGAATTTAGAAGAATGTGTGGGGATCTAATTAAAACCTACCGAATGTTGAAAGGACTAGATAGGGTGGATGTAGAGAGGACATTTCCTATGGTGGGGAGTCCAGAACTGGAAAGCACAGCCTCAAAATTGAGAGGTGATTCTTTAGAACAGAGGTAAGGAGAAATTTTTTTAGACCGGGAGTAGTGAATCTGTGGAATGCTGTGCCGCAGATAGCTGTGGAAGCTAAGGCAGTGAGTATATTTAAAGCGAAAATTGATGTTTCCTGATTGCTCAGGGTATCAAAGGATATGGCAAGAAGGCAGGCGTATGGGGTTGAGTGGGATTTAGAATCAGCCATGATGGAATGGTGGAGCAGACTCGATGGGCTGAATGGCCTAATTCTGCTCCTATGAATTATGGTCTTCTATATGCTACGTGATGTGCTGTATGTCGTTGGTAGTGTGTTTTACACCTTGGCCCTGGAGGAATGCTGTTTCATTTGGCTATATTCATGTATGGTTGAATGATAATTAAATATGAACTTGTGTGGCTGTGGGTGCTTGTGTGAGGGTGTGCATGCATTCATTCTGCAATGTGTGGCCTGGCATCACGGCTATATAAACCTAGTTGAAATGAGACAGTGTGTTCAGGGAGCAATGGAAGTTTGAAACACAAGGCTTGAAGGTTTGGAGAGGGTGCCTCAGTAGGACTGACGCAAAAAGAGTGAGAGTGCTCATCCTACACGAGTTAGAAGTAGTGCTGTATTTACTGGAACTTCAATGTATATGTAATCAACTCTGGGGTACTCCTTTTATACTCAAAAATATGCCATTCAAACTTAGCTGTGACCATCGTTATACATTACCAAAACTGTTTTAAAAATTATTAAACTACCTCTATCTGGTCCTTATAAGAGGAAATGGTGATTCTGATATAATGTGCAATGGCTACCGAATGTTGAAAGGACTGGATAGGGTGGAAGAGGAGAGGGTGTTTCCTGTGGTGGGGGTATCCAGAACTAGAAGGCGTGGCCTCAAAACAGAGGGGCAACCCTTTAGAACAGAGTTAAGGAGGAATTTTTTTAGCCAGAGGATAGTGAGTCTGTGGAATGCTCTGCCACAGACTGCGGTGGAGGCCAAGTCTGTGCGTATATTTAAGGCGGAAGTTGATGGTTTCCTGATCAATCAGGTCATCAAAGATGGTGAGAAGGCAGGTATATGGGGTTGAGTGGGATCTGGATCAGCCATGATGGAATAGCAGAGCAGACTCGATGGGCTGAATGGCCTAATTTTACTCCTATGTCTTATGGTCTTCTGGCTGAATTAAGCAGTCTGACAGATTCACAAATAAAAATTTTGATTTACATGTATTTGAATGTCATACACATCCTGCTGATGATAAATGCTAGCTGTAACATATAAAAACAGATCCTAATAGCAAGACAATTATTTTTAGTATATTTCTCACATGATTGATTTGTCAATGTCATAAGCTGAGCTCATGCTAATTTGTGGCATTCATTTCTGAGGTAAGTTAGTTTTAAATAAACTCTCTGCTTATAATTCTGAAACCATTAGTCAAAGGAATTTGCCTGTGCAGTGCTGGACTCTACTGGAAGTGGAGGAGGAAGAGAAAATCTGTTGTTTTACCTTCTTCTCAAGCAGTTCAATTCAAGAACTTTAAACCAACCAATCAGATGACATGATCTGAGAATGATTTTTGTGCTACAGGATCCTATTCACAATCAATATTAAAGTTTCTTTTAAATTTACAGCTCCAACTGTGATGTCTGAAATCACATTCAAAATGGGCTTGAGTAAAAAAAAATGTAATTGCTGGACATGTGAAATAAAAGCAGAAAATGCTAGAAACACACAGCAAATCAGACCACACTTGGATTATTGTGTTCATTTCTGGTTGTCTCGTTATATGAAGGATGTGGAAGCTTTAGAGACGGTGCCAAGGAGAGTTACCAGGACGCTGCCTGGACTAGAGAACATGTCTTATGAGGAAAAGTTGAGCGAGTTAGGATTTTTCTCTTTGGAGCAAAGAGGCATGAGAGGCGACTTGATAGAGGTGTATAAGACTATGAGAGTACACAGTCATTGCCTTTTATCCAGGGCAGCAATGGCCAATATCATAGGACATGCATTTAAGTTTAAGGAGAGATGTAGGGTTTTTTTTCACAAAGAGAATGGTAGGTGCCTGGAACACAGAGCCTGAGGTGGTGGTAGAGTTGATATAATAGGTATATTTAAGGACGTAAGAAAACTGGAGGGTTATGGATTGTGTAGGAGAGAAGGGTTAGTCTGATTATGGAGCATTCTATTTTTTACGTTCTATGTTCTTTCACATCCTGGACCCTTTGTGAGAACTGGGAGAGAAAAACTTAGTAGGGTATATTTCAGTGCTATCTCTCTCTGAGGAAAAATTTAGCTAATTCACAAATGGTTGTACGGGCAGAAATAAGGCCATAAGACTATAAGAGATGGGAGTTAGTTATTCCTCACTGCACTCTGTGGCGCATTGGGCGGCAACTTCACTGTGTCATTAGCTTTCTCAACGCTCAACCTAGTAAAGAGTGCAAGGAGTCAGCCAGATTTGAACCCAGGAGCAGTTGTCTCAAAGTCTGGTGCTGATGCCACTACACCACCAGGCAACCCAGTCATGGGAGCAGAATTAGGCTATTCTGCTCTTCCATTTGATCATGCCCAGTTTATTTTCCTTTTCTACCCCATTCTTCTGCCTTCTCCCCATAACCTTTGACTCCCTTACTAATTAAGTAGCTAAACACAAGAAAGTCTGCAGATGCTGAAATCCAAAGCAATGCACACAAAATGCTGGAGGAACTCAGCAGGTTAGACAGCATCTATGGAAATGAATAAACAGTCGAAGCTTCAGGCTGATACCCTTCTTCAGGGCTGAGAAGGAAGGGGGAAGATGCCAGAATAAAAAGGAAGGGGGAGGAGAAAGAGGCTAGCTGTAAGGTGATGTGAAGCTAGGTGGGTAGGAAAGGTCAAGGGCTGGAGAAGAAAGAATCTGATAGGAGAGGAGAGTGGACCATAGGAGAAAGGGAAGGAGGAGGGGACCCAGGGAGAAGTGATAGGCAGATGAGAAGAGGTAAGAGGTCAGTGTGGGGAATAAGGGAAGTGGGTGGAATTTGTTTACCAGAAGGAGAAATCCATAGGAAGGCAAAGAACTGATGGTTGAAGCCGTGGATCTGGCAGAGAATAAAATATCGGAGAGGTCCATGACAGGCAGAGGAGAGAGAGAGGACCAAAGCTTTGGCAGCGACTGAGACAGGGCTCTGCACGGTGGAAAGGGTGGTGTGTTGAATGCGGAGGGAGAAGCAGTTAATTGAACAAGAGTACCTGGGATCCTTGGTGGGTCCAAACCGAGAGACCTGAGAACAGAGCTGGAAGTCATGTGGCATGGGATGGCAGCGAAGACAAGCTCCCAGGAAGAATACGTGGTTCCGGTAGCGGGTCTCAGCGAGCACATGGTCAAAGAGTTGGAGGGCAGCAGATATCACAGAGGGCGAGCAAAGAGAGAGGGCTTCACTGAACACCCATTGAAGAGACGATTTAAACTTCTTCAGGGTATCTATCAACCTCTGCTTTAAATATACCTAATAATTTGGCCTGCACAGCCACCTGTAGTAATGAATTCCACGGATTCACCACCCTCTGGCTGAAGAAATGCCTCCTCATCTCTGTTCTAAATAGATGCCTTCACTTCCGAGGCTGTGTCACCTGGTCCTAGACTCTCACACTAGTTGAAGCATTCTCTGCATGCCCACTCCATCTAGACCTTTCAATATTCAGTAGATTTCAGTAAGATCCCCACTCATTCTTCTAAACTTCAGTATGTAGAGATCCAGAGCAACTTATAGGTTAACCCTTTTATTTCCGGGATAATTTTAGCCAGTTCTTACACAGACAGAAAGGAATAAGACCATAAGACCATAAGACATGGGAGCAGAATTAGGTAATTCGGCCCATTGAGTCTGCTCTGCCACTCCATCATGCGTGATTTATTATCCCTCTCCACCCCATTCTCCCGCCTTCTCCCCATAACCTTTGATGCCCTGATTAATCAAGAACCTATCAACTTCCACCTTAAACATACCCAATCATGTGGCCCGCACAGCTGTCTATGGCAATGAATTCCACAGATTCACCACCTTCAGGCTAAAGAATTTTTTTTCCTCATCTCTGTTCTGAACAAATGTTCCTCTCTTCTGAGACTGTGCCCTCTGGTCCTAGACTCCCACATCCTCACATACTTCCATTTTATCTAGGAGCTTTAGTATGTTTTAATGAGATCCCCTCTCATTCTTCTAAATTCCAGTGGTTACAGGTCCGCAGCCATCAAATGCTCCTCAGTTGTTATCCGATTCATTCCTGAGATCATTCTTGTGAACCTCCTCTGCACCCTCTCCAATGCCAGCACATCCTTTTAGATAAGGAGCACAAAACAGCTCATGATACTCCAAGTGTGGTCGAACCAGTACCTTATGAAACCTCAGGATTTCATCCTTGCTTTTGTACTCTAGTCCTCTTAAAATGAATGCTAACAGTGCATTTACATTCCTTACCACTGACTCAACCTCAAAGTTCAAAGTTCAAAGTACATATATATCACCATGTACAACCCTGAGATTCATTTTCCTGTGGGTATACTCTGCAAATCTATAGATTAGTAACTATAAACAGAATCAATGAAAGATCAACTCACTGATGACAACAAACTGTGCAAATGCAAATATAAATAAAGAGAAATGAATAACAAGAACATGAAATAAAAAGATAAAGAGTCCTTAGAGTGAGATCATTGGGTGTGGGAGCATCTCAATGATGGGGTAAGTGAGTGCAGTTATCCAGTTTGTTCAAGAGCCTAAACAAGGTAACTTTTAAGGTGGACTCCCAAGTTCCTTTGTGTCTCTGATTTTTGAAGTTTCTCCCCCTTTAGAAAAAAGGCCATGCTTTTATACCATCTACCAAAGTGCATGAACCTGCATCTAATTGTAGGGACTATTAGATTCTCTCCAAACTAATAGTCAGAGATTCAAAGCTGAAGTCTGGAAGGCTTCTATGTGTCCAGATGGAAGATGAGGTATTGTTCCTCAAACATGCATTGGTGGTATCTGGCTGCACGTGGTGGAAATTCTGAAGGATGATCCATTGCAGAGGTTCCTGAGCATCTTATCATTGGAGCAAATGTAATGGAGATGGAGGAACTGGGAAAATGAGAAAAAATCTTTACAGGAGGCTGGATGGGAGGAAGTATAGATGAGATAGCCAGGGGAGACAGTGGGCATATAATGAGTAGTTGTTCAATAGACAATAGGTGCAGGAGTAGGCCATTCGGCCCTTCAAGCCAGCACCACCATTCACTGTGATCATGGCTGATCGTCCACAATCAGTATCCAGTTCCTGCCCTATCCCCATAACCTTTGATTCCACCATCTTTAAAAGCTCTATCTATCTCTTTCTTGAAATCATCCAGGGACTTGGACTCCACATCCTTCTGGGCAGAGCATGTCACATATCCACCACTCTCTGGGTGAAAAAGTTTTTCCTCAACTCCGTTCTAAATGGCCTACCCCTTATTCTTAAACTGTGGCCTCTGGTTCTGGACTCACCCATCAGCGGGAACATGCTTCCTGCCTCCAGCGTGTCCAATCCCTTAATAATCTTATATGTTTCAATCAAATCCCCTCTCATCCTTCTAAATTCCAGTATATACAAGCCCAGTCGCTCCAATCTTTCAACATATGACAGTCCCACCATCCCAGGAATTAACCTTGTGAACCTATGCTGCACTCCCTCAATAGCAAGAATGTCCTTCCTCAAATTTGGAGACCAAAACTGCACACAATACACCAGGTATGGTCTCACCAGGGCCCTGTACAGCTGCAGAAGGACCTCTTTGCTCCTATACTTAATTCCTCTTGTTATGAAGGCCAACATGCCATTAGCTTTCTTCATTGCCTGCTGTACCTGCATGCTTGCTTTCAGTGACTGATGTACAAGAACACCTAGATCTCGTTGTACTTCCCCTTTTCCTAACTGGACTCCATCTAGATAATAATATGCCTTCCTGTTCTTACCACCAAAGTGGATAACCTCACATTTATCCACATTAAACTGCATCTGCCATTAATCTGCCCACTCAGCCAGCCTGTCCAAGTCACCCTGCATTCTCATAACATCCTCCTCACATTTTACACTGCCGCCCAGCTTTGTGTCATCTGCAAATTTGCTAATGTTACTTTTAATCACTTCATCTAAATCATTAATGTATATTGTAAACAGCTGTGGTCCCAGCACTGAACCCTGCATTCCACTGGTCACCGCCTGCCATTCCGAAAGGGACCCGTTAATCGCTACTCTTTGTTTCCTGTCAGCCAGCCAATTTTCAAAGTTCCTCAAAGTGGTACTCATAACTTGAAAGTTTCATCTCTTTTTCTGACATGGAAGGCCAAAGACATTGATAATTAGGATTGTGAGTAAACACCAAAGGAGCTAATTAATAGCAGTCAACACACACAAAATGCTGGTGGAATGCGGCAGGCCAGACAGCACCCATAGGAAGAAGCACATTTGACATTTCGGGACGAGACCCTTCGTCAGGACTAACTAAAAGAAGAGATAGTAAGAGATTTGAAAGTGGGAGGAGGAGAAGACAGGAGGGGGAGGGATCGAGCCAAGAGCTGGAAAGTTGATCGGCAAAAGGGATACAAGGCTGGAGAATGGAGAGGATCATGGGATGGGAGGCCTAGGGAGAAAGAAAGGGGGAGGGGAGCACCAGAGGAAGATGGGGGGCAGGCAAGGAGTTACTGTGAGAGAGACAGAGAGAGAAGAAAGAGAGGGAAAAAAAGGAAAAAATAAAAAATAAAAAATAATAATAAATAAGGGATGGGGTAAGAATGGGAGGAGGGGCATTAACAGAAGTTAAATAACTCAATATTCATACCATCAGGTTGGAGGCTACCCAGACGGAATATAAGGTGTTGTTCCTCCAACCTGAGTGTGGCTTCATCTTTACAGTGTAGAGGAGGCCGTGAATAGACATGTCAGAATGGGAATGGGACGTGGAATTAAAATGTGTGGCCACTGGGAGATCCTGTTTTCTCTGGCGGACAGAGCGTAGGTGTTCAGCGAAATGGTCTCCCAGTCTGTGTCTGGTCTCGCCAGTATATAGAAGGCCGCACCGGGAGCACCGGACGCAGTATATCACCCCAGCCGACTCACAGGTGAAGTGTCGCCTCATCTGGAAGGACTGTCTGGGCTCTGAATGGTGGTGAGGGAGGAAGTGTAAAGGCATGTGTAGCACTTGTTCTGCTTACAAGGATAAGTGCCGGGAGGGAGATTGGTGGGAAGGGATGTGGGGGACGAATGGACAAGGGAGTCGTGTAGGGAGCGATCCCTGCGGAAAGCAGAAAGGGGGAGGGAGGGAAAGATGTGCTTGGTGGTGGGATCACATTGGAGGTGGCAGAAGTTACGGAGAATTATATGTTGGACCCGGAGGCTGGTGGGGTGGTAGGTGAGGACAAGGGGAACCCTATCCCTAGTGGGGTGGCAGGAGAATGGGGTGAGAGCAGATGTGCGTGAAATGGGAGAGATGCATTTGACAGCAGAGTTGATGGTGGAGGAAGGGAAGCCCCTTTCTTTGAAACAGGAAGACATCTCCTTCTTCCTGGAATGAAAGGCCTCATCCTGAGAGCAGATGCGGCAGAGACAGGGGAATTGCGAGAAGGGGATGGCATTTTTGCAAGGGACAGGGTGGGAAGAGAAATAGTCCAGGTAGCTGTGAGAGTCCGTAGGCTTATAGTAGACATCAGTAGATAAGCTGTCTCCAGAGATAGAGACAGAAAGATCAAGAAAGGGAAGGGAGGTGTCGGAAATGGACCAGGTAAATTTGAGGGCAGGGTGAAAGTTGGAGGCAAAGTTAATGAAGTCAATGAGCTCAGCACGCGTGCATGAAGCAGCGCCAATGCAGTCATCGATGTAGCAAAGGAAAAGTGGGGGATGGATTCCAGTATAGGCTTGGAACATGGATTGTTCCACAAAGCCAACAAAAAGGCAGGCATAGCCGGGACCCATTCGGGTGCCCATGGCTATACCTTTAGTTTGGAAGAAGTGGGAGGAGCCAAAGGAGAAATTATTGAGAGTAAGGACTAATTCCGCTAGACGGAGCAGAGTGGTGGTAGAGGGGAACTGGTTAGGTGTGGAATCCAAAAAGAAGCGGAGAGCTTTGAGACCTTCCTAAGGGATGGGGCATATAGGGACTGGACATCCATGGTCAAAATAAGGCGGTGGGGGCCAGGGAACTTAAAATCATTGAAAAAATCCAGAGCGTGAGAAGTGTCATGGGCATAGGTGGAAAGGGATTGAACAAGGGGGAGATAACACAGTGTCAAGGTATGCAGAAATGAGTTCGGTGGGGCAGGAGCAAGTTGAGACAATGGGTCTACCTGGACAGGCAGGTTTGTGGATCTTGGGTAGGAGGTGGAAACGGGAAGTGCGGGGTTTGTCAGTTACGATATAGCAGATACTTTAGATCCTATGGTAATGAACCAGGTAAGATTAGTCTCCTTTTAACTCATGCCAAAACAAACTTCAATTGTCCAGTAAAAGTCTGTAGCAGTGAATGACCACAGCTTCGAATGAGCAAAACAAACAATGCTATTATACTGAAATGTGCACTGCACATTGCTTTATGCTACTTCATGTATTCAAAGATTTTAGTGCATATTCATAGTGAATTGTTGCAACTATTCATGGGAGCATCATCAACAACATTTTACATTGAATCCTGTAAAATGATTGGATCACAAACCTGATTCAAGGTTGAGCAAGGGAGATGGAGGGGAATGGAGGAAAGAGGGAGGGGAGAAGAATACAGATGGAAAGGGAGAGGGAAAAGAAGGATCGAGAAGGGTAAAAGTGTGTCTAATAGCAATGTTACCTTGTTCAAAGGGCACTAAACCTATTTCCAAGTTCAAATATTAAATCTTTATGCTGATTACTAGAGGTACCTGATTGACTCTTGCTTGTATAAGTCAATAATATTTTCAACAAGTAGGTTTCTTTGAAGACCATAAACTCCATGTCTGTCCAGAACCACTTCATGTCGACAGGAAGGACAACGAAATCGACCCCCTGATCCTACTGTGGAACTGCCACGGGTTGACCAGTATGGATTGGATGCCTGATTATAATTGAAAATACATAATTAGTTAATTATATATAGCTTTATAAATATTTTTATTTTATGTTTTGAATTTGTATTTCACTTTTAATAGATTACTAAAGTAAGAATACCAAACCAAAAGTATTTTGTCTCTCCATTTTTATTAGTAGCTTTAATACTGCAGTATGTTCATCTTGACTCTGGTATGTAACCAGAAATGTTCTGTTGTTGCAGAGGCTGCAGTTTTATTGCAAGAATATCATATTTCTTGTTTTTTTTAACCATCTTTCCCCGCTATATCTGTGCACTTCCAATGCTCTCTTTTTGATCAGACCAGCACTTAATCATCATAATAATATTAGCTCTGAAATTTCCTCTTTAAGTCTTCTGCTTCACTACATGTTTTTCTTTCTTAAAGCCCCTCTTTAAAGTCCATCTTTTTAGGCAAGTTTATGTTATCTTCTCAGCTCACATGGCTGTGATCAAATTTGTCAAAAGTGTGGAACACTTCTGGTTATTTTAAAATGCCACTTTTCAACATGCCATTTAATACCAAGTTATATGTGCCAAAGCAAAACGGCAGTCAGCTCAAGTGTTTAAAAGCGTGTGTATTATTCTTTACTCAGCCACCTGCCCCTCCCCCGTCATTCAGTCTGTTATAAGGTGGAGAAACGCAGCTGCTGAAAGACAGAAGTGATGGTACCAGCCGAAGGATGGGTATGGAAAAATGAAATGTAAACTCAATAGGAGAGGAGAGAGGAAAGAAATAAATGCCTGACAAGGTAAGATACAAGTCTGGAATGACTGGGCTTCTGAAATCAAACTCATTTTTGAGTCTGCAAAGCTGTCAGAATATGAGGTACCGTTCTCTGAGCTTTGTATAAATGAACACAGGGATTGCCCAGGTACGGTAGGCCACAGACTCTGTGCTGGAAGGTGGGACTAATACAGATGTGTGCTCACCAGTCAGCATGAATGTACTGGACTAAAAGCCTTGTTTCCATGTTGTAGGAATCTATTATTCAATTATGGTGAAATCAGAGTGGGAGTGGAATGGAGAATTAATCTGTTAGTAAAGTTCTAAAGTTAGAGATAAGTTGTAAGATGGTGGGGCTCTCAGAGACAGTGGCCACTCTGGTTCCAGTCAAAGGTGTATTTGTTCATTTTGTAAGTCTTTTTTATGAACAGAGGTCACTGCTGGATATTAAGAACATCAAGTACTGTGGGACTATCCCATCAGTGAGTTGCTCATCAGCAATGGAGCTGGACTTACTACGTACCGTTGTGTTGCCTGGACTTGCAGTTTACCATTAGATGGGGCACAGTGCGAGTGATTGTCTTGGATGTTTTTATTATGATTGTTGGACGTTGGTTACGTAGAATACTGCAGGTCCAATTCACTGGTTCATTGAAAAGACCGGTGGCAGGAAAGCTGCATTGCCCTGGTTGTGGCAAGGTCTAGGCCCAAGTTGTTTCCATTGAATAGAGGAGGAGTTGCCAAGGTGGTGAGGGAGAGTCTCTGTGGGGCGTGCTGGAATCCGTACTTGGGTTACAGTCTATCCCCTCTCGTCAGTGCTGCTCTCCAGAGTTCGATCAGTGAAGAATTCCAGTGCTCGTCCGGTGGAAGAACGAGCTGGATCAGTACAAATTACCATCAGTTCTACAGTCATGCTACCTAGGGATTTGGGCTTATATTCTGTTTCTTTGTGACTGTATGTTTTTATGAAATCATAACCATAAGTGCTATTTGTTCCGTGTGCTGTGTGCTGCCGGTAATATGTTTTGCACCTTGGCCCTGGAGGAACAGTTTCATTTGGCTATATTCATGTATGGTTGATTGATAGTTAAAGTTGACCTTGAACTTAACACTGGGTCTGGTGACTTCCATTTGCAGAAGGCTCACATTTCCAGTGTTCAGAGGTCAGGAAAGCACTTTGCTCTTCAGTGATTACAGTCTGTCCTAATCATCCACAAGCGAGGAGCTGGGTTATGGCAAGATGAGAGAGAGAAAAGTTTCAGTGTTCAGAGTTGGTTGTCTCAGATGAAAGATTATTAGCAGCAAACTACTGTGAAAAACAAAGTTGCTAGCATTTATTATCCAACAGGAGGAACTCATCCACCACAGCCAAGTCAAATGATCTCTTTTGCAGTGTTTGACATCAACCCTCACTGAAGTAGCTTTTCCATGAAACTGAAAATTAGGATATAGACAACAGACATCTAACCTTGCGCAAATGAAAGTATTAGGGAATTAAACATTGAAACACAAGGACTAAAGGAGAGTGATTGCCCCTTGTTTTAAATTCCTTTTTGATCACAGATCTCCTGCATTCTCCATTGGAGTGAAGACAGGAGGTTTGTGCCAACGTGTTGCTATGGGGAATGGAGTGGTTATGGTAACACAGTAAGGATGCCTTTAATTAAATGCTTGGTCAATCAATCCTAATCATACCAATAATACACTAAGGCAGGTATGGTGTTTTATTCGTTGTCTTTTTCTCTGGAGAAATTAACAAATGGCATGTTAATCTCCTTTTGGATCACATACTAAAAATATGAAAGCTGTTATTTTTATCCATGTCTTTGCTCCTGTAGAGATCTAAATGCTTGTGGGTAATAGATGAAAGGACCTCTCCAATTCCTATATTCAATGCCTAGACCAATGAAGACCAGCATGGTAAAAACATTTTTCTCCATCCTGTCTACCTGTGACAGCATTTTCAATGAACTATGCACTTCTTCTCCATTGCTATCTCTATGCCCTACCATAAATAGTTTAAGTCCTACGTTGGTTTGACTTTGAAAAATGTATCACCTCACACTTACTTCTATTGAAATCCATTTGCCCACTTCCATAACTGTTCAATATCCTCCCTGAAATCTGTAATAATCTTCTTCAGTTTCAACAACACCTCCTAATTTCCTCACATCTGCAAACTTGCCGATCAAGCCTTGAGCATTCCCATCAAAATTATTTATAAAATAATGAAAAACAAGGGTCCCAACACTGACCTGTGGCACATGATTAATCAATGGTCTCCATTTCAAGAAACAACTTTCAACCACCTACCTGCTTCCTACCTCTGAGGCAATTTTCAGTCCATCTAACCAGCTCACTCTAGATTCCATGGAACTTAACCTTCCAGACTAACCTGCAATACAGGAATTGTCAAAAGCCTTGCTAAGGTCCAGATGAACAACGTACACTGCCTTACCTTCATCTACCCTTTTGGTTAGGTTTTCAAACAACTCTAAAAGATTCATCATACATATCCTCCCATGCATAATGTCTTTGCAAAGACACAAAGTCATTACAAATTACAAAATAAATAGCTCAAAACAAAGGAATAAGATGGTGTTTTCAGTTTAATGGACCACTCAGAAAACTGAATGTGTAGGGGAAGAAACTGTTTCTGAATTGTTGAGTGTGTGCCAGGAATTGTAGAGGAGGCTTGATACAACGACAGAATAACAGTAATTAATAATAATGATTTATCGGTGAGCAATAACTTTAAAAAGTAAACTGCAAAATAACAAGACAATAAGGGCCACAAAACAAGAGGGAACAGATACTAACCACAACAAAGTAACCCCATAAATGAGAGTTAGGAGCAATTGGTTGATGTTGGCTGGTTTGATGGGTGAACAATGACTGTGGATGAGAGCTGGGTTTAAATAGGCTGCAGGTGATGAGTTGGAAATGAGTGGCAGGTGACTCCTATTAGCTGGGTAGAGACTGGGAGGTGCCTGCCTTTGCAGGCCTGTATGGAACTACCTCATATGGCTGGAACCCAATGGCCCAGGACGATCCAGATGGGTCCAGTAGAACTCCTCCATGAGCGACAGATCCAAGATGAAACTGAACGACACCCAATAACTTTCTTCTGGACGTAATCTTCCCAGCCAACCATGTGCTTCACACCCTGTCCATAATGACATGAATCCATCAACTGAAGAACTGTGTACGTTAGACCACTTCCCACCATCCTAGGTTCCAGCGGGGTAGACTCAGGTGGGTCGAGTGGTTAATGGAAAATGGGCTTGAGGCAGGACATGTGGGAGGTAGGTGCAATCCTGGGGGACTATGACAGCTGGAGGTAGTCAGTGGCTGGATTGATGTGATGGATAATCTTGAAGGGACCAATGAAGCAGGGCAAAAACTTTTGGGAGTTGGTTTGCAGGGGCAGATTTAGCTGAATAGCCAGACACAGACTCCAAGCGGGAGTAGTCGGGCTGGGTGCTGTTGGTAGTTGGCCTGGCATCAGTAGGTGCAGTTGGCATGCCCTTCTCCAAGCATTCTGGCAGTGGCAAACCAGGGCTCTGGGAGATGGGACCTTTACCATTGGCTCCTCCATGGGGAACAATGGGGGTTGGCAGCCATGAAGCACTTCAAACCGTGGCGTAGCCATAGCAGAAAAGGTGTGTAGATTGTGAGAATGCAATTGTGCCCATGTGGAAGAGTCAGAGGCGGTAAAGCATTCCAGAACCTTCTCACTTTCTAGTTGGCTCTTTGTGACTGACCGTTGGTCAGTGGATGATAGCCGGGGGCAAACTCACTGAGGAGTGGAGGATGGAGCAGAAGGTCCACTAGAAGCGGGAGATGGATTGTCTGACACAATATCCTGAGGAAAACCATGGAGGTGAACTACATGTTGGAGAACCAGGTCCACCATCTCAGCAGCTGATGGATGTCTGAGGAGGGCGATGAAGTGGGCTGCCTTGGAGAACCGATCCACCTCTGTCATGAGCACCTATAGGAAGGTGGCAAGCCGGTGATGAAATCCATGTCGATGTGGGACGACAGGAGTCAGGGAACCGGTAGAGGCCGCAGGAGCTCAGAGGCCAATGGTTGGAGGAATTGGACTGGACGCATTGAGAGCAAGCAGTGATGAACTGAAATACATCTGTGATCACGGTGAGCCACCAGAACCGGTGCTGCAGAAAATCCAGAGTCTGTCGTGCACCTGGATGGCCAGAGAAGGGTGAGGAGTAGGCCTACTGGAGTGCCTCAGAGTGCACGTACATGTAGTTGTCAGGTGTGTCAGCCGGAGCAAGCTTGTACCCTAGGGCCCGGCAGATCTAGTTCTCAAGATACCAGGTGACTGGAGCGAGGATTTGCAGGGATGGAATGTTAAACTGAGGGTTGATCTCCATTTCAGCTGGGTCAAACTGTTGTGGCAGGGCATCCTCCTTTATGTTCTTAGAGCTGAGTCTGTAGGAGACGGTAGCTGAACTGCTCGAAGAATAGAGCTCAGCGACCCTGAAATGGGTTGAGTTTGTGAGTCAGTTGTATGGATATGTGGTTCTGGTGGTCAGTCCAGATCTGGAAGGGCTCGGTGTTTCGCCTCGGCCAATGTCTCCATTCCCCCATTTAATGGCAAGTAGCTCCCTGTCTCGAACTCCACAGTGGTGCTGTGTAGAATTTGCGTGAGAAGAAGGCGCAAGGGTCCCTGCTGTGAGAGGATGGCACTGGCACCACGTCAGACGTATCCACCTCTACCACAGAAGGTCTGGAGGGGTTTGGATGGCAAAGAATGGGAGCAGTGGTGAAACATCTCTTGAGCTCCCTGAAAGCATGGTCCACATCAGCAGACCAGTTTATCTGTGAGGTAGGTGACTTGGTGAGGGAGGTGAGAGGCGCAGCGATTTGACTGCCGTTCCTGATGAAATGGTGGTAGAAGTTGGAGAGCCCAAGAAGCACTGAAGCTGCTTGAGAGAATGCAGTCAGGGCCATTTAATGATGGTAAGCATTTTCTCCGGGTCCATGGTTTTGTCCTGGGGGCAAAAGGACGCAACCCAGGAAGGAAACAACTGGGATGTGGAACTGGCATTTCTCTAACTTGCAGTACAGCTGGTTTTCAAAGAGAAGCTGAAAGACTGAATGGACATCACAGACATGGTCTTTGGAGAAGATGAGAATGTTGTCAAGATAGACGAACACATACCTACCTGTGTAGCATGTCTTAGAGGATCTGATGAATGAAGGCTTGGAAAATGGCTGGACTGTTGGAAAGACCAAAAGGCTGCACACACAAAGTATAGTCTAGAAAGCTGCCAGAGTCCACCAGAGCGTCCTGTGTGCAAAGCCATCGGGAAGTGGAGGTGTACAGAGAGAGTGGGTCATGCTATGTTGCTGGAATGAGAGGCCAGGTGATGCTTACCAGATAGAGGACCCTTGTCTTTACCTGCTGGTGTCAATTTCCTGGACACAATGGACATCTGATGGGTTGGTGGTCACAAGTTGTTTCTCCATGGACGCTCACATTCGAGGGGGGGGGTGGTATGTGGTTCAGAGAACTCACCCTAACTGCACGGTTCTCAAGGCATTGGTGATGAGATTCTGCAGTCTGAAATGATTCTGTGATTTAAATTGGCTGATGATCTGGGTTGTTTCATAAGATGCTTGTCAATTTGGAGGGTCAGAGTGATGAAGCTTTTGAGGTCAGTGGGCATCTTCCGAGTAGACAGCTTGTTTTCCAGCACTCCGAGAGGCATATGGTAATGGCCCAGCAGTGCTTTTGCATTCCTGCTGCACTCTGCCATGACAGTCCTGACTTCCATGGTATAATCCAGCACCGAGTGTGAGCCTTGACACAGGTGACATATCTGATCTGCTGCTTCCCTCCCGCCACCCCGCCGCCACTTCCACTTCCCAGGTGGTTGAAAACCTGGCACTTCTCAGTGGTGAATTCCTCATATTTAATGCAGGTGGTGGTTTCATTGTCCCAGTTAGCAGCAGACCAGCTCAAAGCTCGCTCAGTCAAGAGAGAGATGCTGAAGGCAATCTTGGCTCAGTCCACAAAGTACAGAAATGTCTGGAACTCAAAATGTAAGACACACTGGGAGAGGAAGTTGTGGCATCATATGGTTTGGCACTGGAATACCAAGTTCTGAGGGTGGAGGCTGACTGGCACTGGGTTGCTGTATCGAGATGGAGAGTTGGTTGAGGGTGGCGAGCTGATGGTCAATAGTTTCCTGCTGCTTCTGGATAATGTGTTCATGTCAATAGACAACTTCCTTTCAATCAATCGCTGGTTCACGCATCCTGTCAGGAATTGTAGAGAAGGCATGAGCCAAACCCAGACTAGCGGAGACGACTTAGCGGTGAGTGATAACTTTAACAATAAAGTGCAAAATAACAATCTATGAGGGGCCACAACAAAAGAGAGAACAGATACTAATCACAACAAGGCAACATGGTTACTGAAGGCTAGGAGCAACTGATTGAAGCTTGATACGTAAACACAGTCGGTGGATGAGAACTGGGTTTAAATAGGCTGTCGGTGATGGGTTGGGAACGAGTGCCAGGTGACTCCTGTTAGCTGGGTGGAGACTGGGAGTTGCCTGCCTGACAGTGTGGGTCTTCAGGCTTCTGTATCTCTTGATGGTATAAATGAGAAGAAGGTATGTCTCAGATTATGAGGGTCCTTGCTGATGGTTGCCACCTTCTGGAGGCACTGGCTTTTGAAGATGTCCTTGATGGTGGGGAGGGTTGTGCCCGTAAACGAGCTGGCTGAGACTGCAACTCTCTGCAGCTTCTTATGATCCTGTGCACTGGATACCCCATCCCAGCTGTGATGCACTGGATATTCCACCCTAGCTGCGATGCACTGGATACTCCACCCCAGCTGTGATACACTGGATACTCCACCCCAGCTGCGATGCACTGGACACGCCACCCCAGCTGCGATGCACTGGACACGCCACCCCAGCTGTGATGCACTGGACACTCCACCCCAGCTGTGATGCACTGGACACGCCACCCCAGCTGTGATGCACTGGACACTCCACCCCAGCTGTGATGCACTGGACACTCCACCCCAGCTGTGATGCACTAGATACTCCACCCCAGCTGTGATGCACTGGATACTCCATTTCAGCTGTGATGTAACCAGTCAGAGCACTCTCTACTGTATTTTAAATCCCACATAAAGGAAGTAACTTGAGCAGCATTTCTACACTTAAAAAGTATCGCAAAGGTATGGCCATTTCTGTCATGTAATGATGCTGAAAAACTAGTTCACGCCTTTATTTCGAATAGACTATATTACTGCAATACACTTTCTACTGACCTTCCAAAGCGACCTACTGATGAACTTCAACTGATTCAGAACACTGCTGCTGGACCAAAACCAGGATGAGGGAACATGCCCCTCCCATACTCGCTACTCTTCATTGTCTTCCTGTATCTTTTAGAATCGGTTTTAAAGTTCTCGTACTTGTTTTTAAGGCTCCTAATGGTCTGGGACCAGAGTACACAGAATCATTTTCATTCTATAACCCAGCTCGAGCTCTCAGGTTTTCTTCTTCCAGTGTCTTCAATTTAAACAATCTCCCTCAAAACAAAATTGGCAAATCATCTCTTTTGAACTATGCTCATAAACAGTGGAATTCAATACCTAAATCTATAAGGGATACAGACTCAGTTGACACTTAGAACTGCCATTTATTTATTTAACCTTGCTTTTAACTAATATCTTAATGTCTTTTATTTTCATATTTATTTTTATTTTTTATTTTATTTTCATGGTTTTACTTTTATCCCATTGTAAAGCACATGAAATTACATCATCTGTATGAAAAGTGCTCTACAAATAGTTATTATTATGTCTACAGAAAATCTCCTCAAACTCCTAATGAAGAAGAGTCACTGGCCTGCCTTCTTCGTGACTGCATCGATGTGTTAGGCCCTATGCTGACAGATCCAGTCCTTCAGAATACATTCCAGTAACTTTCCTAGCACTGATGTCCAGCTGACTTGTCTGTAGCTCCCAGACTAATACTTCCTACCTTTCTTAAACGACAGAACAATTTTAACCATGTTCCAGTCTTCAAAAACTTCACCAGTGATTTACAATGAAGCAAATGCCTCTGCAAGGTCCCCTGTATTTTCTTCTTCAGCCTGACATAGAATGTGAGGATGTACTTGGTCATGCATTGGGAATTTATCCACCTTAATGCACTGCAAAGCTGCAAACCTCCCTGGTCATATGAATGTTCTCCAAAACATCTGCACTTATTTCCCTTATCACTTGAGCAACCATTATTTTCTCCTCAGTAAACACAGAGGAGAAATATTCATTAAAAATCCCACCCAATTCCTGCAGCTTGAGACATAAGCAGGACTACTGAGCTCTCAGGGGAACCTACCTTCTCCCTCGCCATCCATTTACTCTTAATATAAAACATCTTGGGGTTTTCCTTAACCTTATTTGCTACTTCATCTCATACCCTCTCTTTGCCTGATTTCCCTCTCAGTGTATTTTTAATCTTTCTATAGTCATCAAGAAATTCACCTCCCCCCAACCTGGTAAAACCCAATGTATGCTTCCTTCTTTTTCTTGATCACAGCCTCAATATCTCTTGTCATCCAGGTTTCCCTAAACTTATCAAGTTTACTACCTGCCATAACAGGAATATGCTGCCTTGAGGATCTTGATATCTCACTATTAAAAGCCTCCCACTTGCCAGTCATTCTTTTTCCTTTAAGCTGCCTCTTCTAATTGATCACTGCCAGATTCTGCCTAATTCCCTCAAAATTATCCCTGCTCCACTTTAGGACCTTAATCCTGTTCTTTTCCATTACCATCTCAAAACCTATAGAATTATGATCACTAGAACCAAAGCCTTTCCTGACGGTCACTTCAATAACCTGCCCTAACGCCGCGCCGGTGAACGCCTCGCCATCCCACCCCGACGATCGCGCCGGTAGGGTCCGCACCTTCACCGCCCAGGCATGCGTGTGGGTGTACCCGCCTTCTCGGGATGGTCGACGGTCGTTCGACCGGCCCCCGTCATTTATGCGCACAGCAGTCCCATCCGCCGGCGGGAGACTCTGTCAATCGGTCATGGTGCAAACGTGTGAATGCCCAACGTCAATTCCGCCCAAAGCATGAAGCCCTCAGTCGGTAATCGGGCCGCCCCGCGGCAGACCCACCTACCTACCTCTGGAGATAGTAACGAGCCGAGCAGTTTGGCGCACATGTCCAGACCGTCGCTTCCACTCGGCCTCTCCCAAAGGTAGGGCCGACCAAGCCGGATCGATCGGGAAACAGAGGTTTACGCAGACGACACTCGCGAGGGCACCCGTGGCAGGCTCGCCCCCTCTCTGTCTTGGTGCACACAATGCCTCTTTACTTTTTGGATCGATATAAAGCTTTTGCCACCGTCGGTCTGCCGGCCGCCGCCCGCGGTCCGCGCTCAGACCCTGTCCGCAAGCCCCGGTGCATTCTCGGACTTTGTCATTTTATTTCGGAAATAGGAAAAAAAAACAATTTAACCAATTACCCCCGGGATCAATAAAGTATGACTATGACCTGCCTCATTTCCCAAGAGGAGGTCCAGTGTAGCACCTTCCTAAGTAGGTCCTTCAGGAAATTTCCTGGAAATATTTCACAAGTTCCACTTTGTTTAGGCCCTTAACACTCTGTGTGGCCCAATCAATACCGCAGCATTTAAAGTCTCCCACTAATACTAAGTTCTAAGAATAACTATGAGCAATTCCTCTACACATCTGCTCATCAAGTTTCCACTGGCTATTGGAGATTCAATGATACAGCCCTACTAGAAGTGGTGCTTCCCTTCTTGTCCCAGGTGGTGAGGGTCTTTCGCGATGGATGCTGCCTTCTTGAGACATTGCCTCTTGAAGATGGCCTCGAAGATGAGGAAGGTTGTGTCAGCTGATCTATCTCACTCCTGTATGTCTTCTGTATCACCATCCTCAGTTGGTTCTTTAATGACCTTCTCTTTATGATAATCTCACCACTGGGAAAACTTGGCAATGGTTGCACACTGTTTAGTTCTGCTATTCAGGTAATGAAACAGTTTTTGCCCATCTGCAGCAAGACCTGGATGACATTCAACATGCAACCATTTTAGCTGGTGTAGTCAGCCTGCACAGTCGTCAGGCAGAGTGAGACACATGGGACTGTATCTCTGCCAACTATCCCCATGGCATGAGCTGTCAGGGAAATACAGGTCAAGCTGCAGGGAGTAGAAATGTGCAGCTGCAGCTTCCTGTGCTGGCTCATGTCAAAAAAAAACTTCTTGTCCTGGTGCAGACTTTGAAGCACATTTCCCAGTTATGGGTACATCTAAACTATAAACTTTTTTAAAAAAAGAAGGTAAAGAGCTTAATTTTCTGTTCATACTATTGACAGGAGAATGAGTATGATACTACTGGAAACAACTACTTTAGGTAGCTTAGTTTCTATGGAGGTTGTACAGAATAAATACAAATCTATCAGATACATTAACAAAAATGGACTATGCACAAAAATGGCTGCAAACAACTTACTTACATAAATACATTTAAAGTCCCCTCCTCTGTAATTTCATCCCTACTTTCTTCTATTTATTTTCGATAATTTGATCCTTCCAGTAAAATAGTGGGAATGAAGCTGTTACAGGAACTTTGGACATTCATTTGACAACATTGTCAACATTAAAGATTGTTACAAGGATTTCAGAGATGATTCGTGGCCCACCATGCTGTTTATTGCCTTATGGCTTCATGGGGCCTGCTTCACGTCTGGCTAGCACTGTCAAGTTGGGTGTGCTAATGGAGTGTTAAAGGCTGAAGTAAAATGCATCCTATCAATCCTTACATTGTGGGAAGTGCATCAAAACGCAGGTTACTGCAAGCACCTAGATTTGCAAACACAACATAAGGTAGGGAGTTGGGCAGAGGTCCTTTATCTACTGGGTAGATAATAGACATCCATGTATTGGCTCCTCAAAAGGCAACATTGCGCATGGACTCTGTTGTTGGAAATTACATACGTTTTTGATGTGCCTGTCAAAGCTGATGGACATACATAAGAAACACTTGGTTTATTGACATGTCTGCTGAAAAGGAGCAGAGAGAAATCATAGCCACTTCCATTTATATTTTTGCCAATTGTATCCTCGTGCAGTATCTAATTCTCAACGTATCAGCTTGTTTGGCAAAGCAATCTATTTAGAGTCTGAGTGTTGTGGTTTCTACTCAGTTGGTGCATGCAGTCTGCCATACAAGCTCAAATTACTCTTATGGAGGTTAATTGTGAACCATACAAGATCCGACTACTGCCGTAATGGCTGTGGTAGCAGAGTCTGAAGGGGCTTTGTGGGTGCATAGAACACCAGCTACCCATCCTTTAAGAGATTACCGGGGGCTGTGAAGTGCAAACCTGGGCTCAGAATGGCTTGGCAAAATGTAAGTACTGACATTCCTTAGGCTGGTCTCTGCACTGTTATTTTTAAGTACTTTTGTGTGTCAGTCATTCGGAGTCACAGGGCACGATCGAAAGCCAGGGCAGCGCTCCTCGAGGTCATCCTCCAAAGTCATTAACAGTCAGCAACCTGCTACTATCTATGTAGCAGCCATTGACAAACAGCAAAAAGTCCATAAAGGAGTACACATTACAAGGAATGCATTATAAAAGCAAAAGCAACAGGAGCAGAGTGGAGCAATTAGCCCACTGAGTCTGTTCATTGATTCATATATGGCCTGAATACCACTTCCCCATTCCCTCCCCATGTCCCTGTCAATCTCTGCAACTCTCTGGAGTGGAGAATCCAAAGAATCACAAACATTTAGAAGAAATTCCTCCTCACCTCCTCCTTAAATGGGTGATCCCTTATTCTAAAAACTATTCCCCCCGCCCCCCCGTACTTCCAGACAACACCCACCAGAAGAGATATTTTCTCTGTACCTACCCTGTCAGCTCGCACTCCAAATCAGTAACGTCACTTCACATTCATCCCAAGAATCTGTTTAGTGGACATTCCCTGTGCTGCATCTAATGCTGGTACAGTTTCCCTTAAATATAGACCAAAATTATATGCAATATTCCAGTAGAAATCTCACCAGAACCCTGAAAATTGTACAAAAATCCTCCTTAATGTTATATTTCATACCTCTAATAAACTTCAAACTTCAAAGTTCAAAGTAAACTTATTATTGAAGTACATATTTGTCATCACATGCAACCCTGAGAGTCGTTTTCTTGTAGGTGTGCTCAGTAAGTCAAAAAACACAACAGAATCAATGAAGGACCGCACCAACGGGACGGACAAACAACCAATGTGCAAAAGACAACAGACTGATTAAATACAAAAGGAAAAAAAAAGAATATTAATAAATAAATAAGCAATAAATATTGATAACATGAGATGACGAGTCCTTGCAAGTGAGCGATCGGTTGTGGGAACAGTTCGGTGATGGGGCGAGTGAAGTTATACCCACTGGTTCAAGGGGCTTATGCTTGAGGGATAATAACTGTTCCTGAACCTGATGGTGAAGGCCCTGAGGCTCCTCTACCTTCTTCCTGATGGCAGCAGTGAGAGGTGGTGGAGGTCCTTGAAGTTGGATGCTGCTTTGCTGTGACAGGACGCGTCTCAATAGTAGGGAGGGCTTTACCTGTGATAGACTGCGACATATCCACTACTTTTTGTAGGATTTTCTGTTCAAGGGCATTGCTGTTTCAATAGCAGGCCTTGATGCAACCAGTCAATATACTCCTCATCACACACCTCCAAAAGTTTGTCAAAGTTTTAGATGTCATGCTGAATCTGTAAACCTCTGAGGAAGTAGAGGTGCCACCGTGCTTTCTTTGTAATTGCTCTAGACCCAGGACAGATCCTATGAAATGATAACACAGAGGGATTTAAAGTTTCTGACCCTCTCCACCTCTGATCTCCCGGTAAGGATTGACTCATAGACCTCTGGTTTCCTCCTCCTGAAGTCAATAATCAGCTCCTTGAGAACATTCCATTTGCCTTCCTCAATACTTTATGCACCTGAACGCCAACTTTATGTGTTGCATGCATTAGGACCTCCAGGTTGTTTGGTCTGTCAACATTTTGCAGTTTTGCTCTGTTTAAATATTAATTTACACAAGGACAATCAGTTGACATTGACATGCTTTGTGTCATAGCTGCATGAGTGAATATGCTCTGGGATGTTGATTTGGTGCTCTCTATCGTTCTGTGTCTGTGGTTAAGTGGATGGTCAGAAACAGATGGAAGGGTTAATGGAGATTGCAAACGGAATGAAAGACTGGAATTGTTTGAAAGCAAAATCCGGTTTGTTGCTCACTGATTTCCAGATCAAAGACAAATCTTGCTTTATATTCTCTTTTCCTCCACCTCCTCTCCATTCTGATGAGCCGGTGCTGGCAAATGCTGAGCCAGGTAGTTCAGCAGATTGTGGAATAAAACAAACTTGGTGACTTGCTCTGTTGTATGATGCGAGGTTGTTTTACAGCGGCCAGGGTAATGTTTGAGGATACCTCAGTTAGGCTGTAGTTGGTTGCATGACTTACCACATGTAGTTGCTCCTAGCCAACAACATTGTGTTCTCACATGTGTGGATTTCAAGCAGGGGTTGGGTGCTGACAGGATAGTCCTTACGTTCAAGTTTGCTTTGAGGGAGGTGAAGGGTAGAATATACTGGTACAAAATAAAATAACAAAACAAGAGAAAATCTGCAGATGCTGGACATCCAAGCAAAACACAGAATGCTGGAGGAACTCAGCAGGCCAGACAGCATCTATGGAAAAGAGTCCAGTCGACGTTCTGGGTGGGACCTTACAGCAGTCCTGCTGAAGGGTCTCAGTTGGAAACGCCGAATGTACTTTTTTCCATAGATGCTGTCTGACCTGCTGAGTTCCTCCAGCATTTTGTGTGTGGTTCAAAATAAAAGCCCCATTTGCTGCCACCTGGGTCTTCAAAAATGTTCATTGTTATGATTTCAAACCAACTATACATTCAGATGGTCTTGTAATCTCTTTTGCAATGTTGCAGCCTCAATACACATGTGTCATTGAAATCCTGCATCACCACATGCCCACTATCATCCATATCCATCTTCATGAGGCTGTACCTCAAAAAGGTGGCATCTATCACTAAGGACCAGGAGTATCTGGGACTCGTCTTCTTCTTGTTACTGCCATCCGAACGGAAATGCAGGAGTCAGAAACAGCTGCTTCCCTTCTGCCATCAGATTTCTGAATGGCCTACTGTTTGTTTTGCAATATTTATTTATTTAATATAATTTATGGTAATTTTATGTCTTTGCATTGTTGTGCTGCTCAAAACAATAAATGTCATGTCCGTAAGGTCATAAGACAGAGGAGCAGAATTAGGCCATTCGGCCCATTGAGTCTGCTCCACCATTTCATTCTGGGTGATTTATTTTCCCTCTCAATCCCATTCTCCTGCCTTCTCCCTGTAACCTTTGACGCCCAGGTTATTAAAAGAAACTATAAACATCTGACTTAAATATGCCCAATGACTTGGCCTGTACAGCTATCAGTGGCAATGAAATCCACAGATTCACCACCCTCTGGCTAAAGAAATTTTTCCTCATCTCTGTTCTAAATGCATGCCCCTCTGTTCTGAGGCTGTCCCCTTTGGTTCTAGACTCACCACCACAGGAAACATCCACTCTATTCTACACACCTTTATTTCTTCTATCAAAGACGCTTCTCTATACTACCTTCCGCACCCCTCCCCATTTCGTTGCCCATTCTCCCGATCTGTTTAAGTCTTTCTGCAGGCACTGCTTTCTCAACACTACCTGCTCCTTCACCTACCTTTGTGCCATTCACAAATTTGGCCACAAAGCCATCCTTCATCCAAATCACTGACATGTAATGTGAAAAGAAGTGGTCCCAACACTGACTCCTGCAGCACACCACTAGTCAATCGCAGCCAACCAGAAAAGGCCACCTTTATTCCCACTCTTTCTCCTAGTCAGTCAACCAATCTTCTACCCACGCTAGTGTCTTTCCTGTATACCATGGACTGCTATCTTGTTAAGCAACATCATGTGTGGCACCTTGTCAAAGACCTTCCAAAAATCCAAATAAACAACATCTACTGACTCTCCTTTGTCTATCCTGCTTGTTAGTTCCTCAGTGTATTCTATCAGTTTCATCAGACAAGATTTCCCCTGAAGGAAACAATGCTGACTTTGGCCTATTTTGTCATGTGCTTCCAAGTACCCCAAAACATCTTCTTTAATAGTAGACTCCAACACCTTTCCAACCACTGAAGTCAAGCTAAATGGCTTATAATTTCCTTTCTTCTGCCTCCCTCCTTTCTTAAAGAGTGGAGTGACATTTACAGTTTTCCAGTCCTCCAGTACCATTCCAAAATTTAATGATTCTTGAGAGATCATTATTAATGTTAGAGTGAGTTTTTGGGTAGATGATTCATTTACACTTAAATGACTCTGGCCACCAGTCCTCTGTTTGACTAAGTACTGTGGATTGAGTTCACAACAATGCATTTCCTAAAAGCTGTGATTATCAGAATACTAGCCAGACGCTGCAGATGGAAGTGTGAAGTTTACAGGTAGTTTCGAAGACAGCCTTATCTATACTTTATAAAAATTAATTGTCCTCTATGTTAGCATGTAAAATACCATATAACTCTATTGTGGATTTGACTTGCACTCCTAAAGGCTATGAGTACCAACCCAGAAATGTTGGTGTCAGGAGGAAAGGATGAAGTCAGAAGGTGTGATGTTTTGTATGTAGCTTCAAAAGGAAGCATTGTCTATGCATGGTCTATAACTTTGTAAATAGTGATTGCCCTTTGTGTTTAGCATATAAGTATCGAGCCCACATTGGGCTAGCAGACCTTTCCACCAAAAGCGTCTCCGTCTGTATGATGCCTGCTGTACCTTGTTGTGTTGAATAAAGAAGCTGCTTTGTATCTACCAGTGACTCTGTCTGTCCGGTGATTTCATCCATGTCACAACAACTAATGCCTCCACAATCTCTTCAGCTACCTCTTTCAGAACCCTGAGGTGTAGTCCATCCGGTCCAGGTGACTTATCTATCTTCAGACTATTCTGCCTCCCAAGCACCTTCTCCTTACTAATAGCAACAACACTCACTTCTTCCCCCTGGCACTCTCACATTTCTGGCGTTCTGCTAGTGTCTTCCACAGTAAGTACTAAATAAATACTTATCAAGTTTGTCTGCCATTTCTTTGTCTCCCATTACTATCTCTCCAGCATCATTTTTCAGTAACATGATATCCACTCTCATCTCTCTTTTACTCTTTATATATCTGAAAATGCTTTCTGTATCTTCTTTTATATTATTAGCTCACTTACTTCATCTTTTCTCTCTTTATGTCTTTTAGTTGCTTTTTAAAAGCTCCTCAATTCTCTATTTACCCACTAATTTTTCTCTATTATATGCCCTCTCTTTTTCTTTTACGCTGTCTTTGACTTCCCTTGTTAGTCACAGTTGCCTCTTGCTCCCTTTAGAATACCTCTTCATCTTTGGGAGGTATCTTTCCTGTGCCTTCTGAATTGCTCCCAGAAACTCCAACTATTGCTGTTCTGCCGTCATCCCTGCTAGTGTCTCCTTCCAATCATCCTCTCTCATGCCTCTATAATTCCCTTTCCTCCATGGTAATACTGATACATCTGATTTTAGCTTCTCCCTCTCAAACTGCAATTCTATCATATCATGATCATTGTCTCGTAAGGGTTCCTTTACCCTAAGCTTCCTAATCAAATATGGGTAATTTCATAATACCCAATCCAGAATTGACATTCCCTCAGTGGGCTCAACCACAAGCTGCTCTAAAAAGCCCTCTTGTAGATAGTCTACAAATTCCCTCTCTTGGGATCCAGCCCAACCTGATTTGTGTGGCCCTTGTGTTTACTCTACTATACAATAAAGTAATGGCTGGACTATACCTCAGTGCTACTTCCCTGCAGTAACTCTATACTATTCCTGGTAGGTAACAATTTCTGAAGATTCATCACCCTCCAAGAGAAGCTTCCTCAGGAATGGCTAACCTTGAAGCCATAATCTCCATATCTACTCTGTCAACCCCTGGAAGGAATTTTTTAATGTTGCAATGAAATCATGTCTCATTTGTCAGAGCTCAAGAGGCATCAAATCAACAATGTAGAGGGTTGATGCCACAATCTGCCGACTATTCACAAATTCTGCACAATCTCAAACCATTACATTTCTGTTAACAATGCACGTACACATATCTTTCACCATGATGGAACTATTCTCCATCACTGTCCATTACCTGGTTATACTTATTCTCCCATTTCACAACTAGCCTTTGACTCCGCTCATTTCCTCCAAAGTCCTTCCTGCGCCCCACCCTGCTACAGATACTTGTTTTATTCTCTCCACTTCTTTCATGTTTGATTTCTAGCTTTTCTCATTTCTGATAAAAAGGTCATCAACCTGAACAGTAAACTGTGTTTCTCTCCGTACAGGTGTTGTCTGACCTGCGGAGTATTTTCCATTTTCTCTGGTTTTATTTAATTATTGCTGGAATATTGGGGCAGAACTCTAGCCTAGCAGTTAGCGCAACTCTATCACAGCACCAGCGACTATCGTCCAATTCCTTCGCTGTCTGTCAGGAGTTTGCATGTGCTCCCTGTGACTGAGTTGGTTTCCTCTGGGTGTTCTGGCTTCCTCCCACATTCTTAAGATGTATGGGTGAGTAGTTTAATTGGTCACATGGGTGCAACTGGGTGGTGGGGTGGAGATACATCTTTACCAAAGGATGAGGAAGGCACTCCTTCCCTCTGCTAGGCTGCAGGTCACCCTTGGGCAAGGTGTAGCTCCTGTAGCAAGTAGTGAATGGTTGTATGAGCAGCTGGTGCATAACACAAGTCCTAGTTATGTGATCACTGATGCCAGGCAGACAATCTCTCAAGAGTTTTGATAATGGCTGGTTTCACCCATCTTTTCAATACACTGCCCAGAAGAAGGCAATAGCAAACCACTTCTGTAGAAAAGTTTGCCAAGAACAATTATGATCATGGAAAGACCATGATCGCCGACATCATATGACACGGGACATAATGGTGGTGATGATGATGATGGTGATGCCGGCCTTGTAGGACTGGAAGGTCTTGTTACGTGCTGTATTACTAAATAAAATGTGTTTGCTTTATGTTAAACGTATGAACTAATATAAAATTGCTAGACTCAGGGGTAGACTCTAGCTCCAGAAATGGATTTGCCATAGCACTTAATGAGATGGTGAAGCCCAGGAGATCCCAATGACAGCTCAGTTCCTCCTCGGTTCCATTGCATTTTTATTACAGTTGCAGTGGGAGTCTGCTGGGCAATTTACATTATTCAAGATGGAACCTCTATTGGAAGACTGAAGAGATATAAAAGGAATCCCTACATTAATATTCCCATTCCTTTGACTCATTTGATATTTTAAAGACAGGTATGCTAAGTATATAAGAAACAGAAGCAGGCATATCTTCATTCTACCATTCAATAAGATCATGGTCAATTCATCACCTCAGTGCCATATTCTAGCATTGGGCCTATA